>NC_088235.1:59341799-59641799 GCF_036934945.1 Oncorhynchus masou masou
GTTTTAGAAGAGAGAAATAATGAAAGCCAAAAACAAAAGGTGGAGTATTCAGCTATCCACTTAAATTCAAATGAAGACTACAGTATTGTCATTTGATGCTGTTTTGGCATACACTAGTTCTCTAATGATTCTCCTGCATTCTGTAGGTTCTTGAAGAACGTGAAAAACTGAGAAGAGACCGAGACATCCGCATGAAGAAGAAAGATTATCTCATGAAGGAACTGGAGAGATTGCGAAAACAGCAAGGTACTTCAATCATCTCAAAGCCTTTTCTATATTTGTTAATTACATTTAAAAATACAAATTTATTCAGAAGGTTGTTGCACAGTTGGATACATTTTTCATTGTTGACTTTGTAGGGGAACTGCTGCGCAAAAAGCGGCGTGAAAAGGATGGCCATAAGGACCCGTTACTGTCAGAGATCAGTCGGCTCCAGGAAGAGGTCATGTCTCAGATTGCTGTGCTCCGCAACGAGCACGAGGTAGCAGAGAAGAAACGATGCGAGCTTGACAAAGTGGCTCTTATTCTCGGTCTACAACCAACTGACAAGCCCCGGCGAGAGGGTAGGGCTTCTGGAGACCTTGAGCATCCAACACACCCACCACCTCCAGACAAGGAGAAGAAACAGGAGCGCGCTCGCAGCCGAGAGGTATCACCTGGGGTCCAGGCCTCTGTCAAGGTAGAATTCCGTAAGCTGCTCCAGGCACAAGCCAGAGAGCTGAAGTACTGGTAAAACCTTAGAAAAACATGTACATTATTGCTGCAGAAATGTAATTATTCTGCAGAAAGTGACAGGTCAACGTTGCTTTATTTCATGATATGAGTCTAAATGACATAAGTAACTATTCAAAAGGTACGGTTTTGATTTAAATGTATACTTGCCCTTGTCTGATTCATTAAATACCAGTAAGCAGTAATTGTGCTACATGACCAAAAGTATGTGGACACCTTCTCGTTGGACATCTTATTCCAAAATCATGGGCATTCATATGGAGTTGGTCCCTCTTTTGCTGCTATAACAATCTCCACTCTTCTGGGATGGCTTTCCACTAGATGTTGGAACATTGATGCGGGGACTTGGTTACATTCAGCCACAAGCATTAGTGAGGTTGGTCACTGATGATGGTTGATTAGGCCTGACTCGCAGTTGGTGTTCCAATTCATCACAAATATGTTCGATGGGGTTGAGGTCAGGGCTCTGCAGGCCAGTCAAGTTCATCCACACCGATCTTGACAAACCATTTCTGTATGGACCTCGCTTTGTGCATGGGGGCATTATTATGCTGAAACAGGAAAGGGCCTTCCCCAAACTGTTGGCCCAAAGTTGGAAGCACAGAGTCATCAAGAATGTCATTGTATGCTAAGATTAAGATTTCACTGGAACTAAGGGGCCTAGCCCAAATCATTAACAGCCTCAGATCATTATTCCTCCTCCACCAAACTTTACAGTGGGCACTATACATTGAGGCAGGTTGCGTTCTCCTGGCATCTGCCAAACCCATATTTGTCTGTCGGACTGCCAGATGGTGAAGCATGATTCATCACTCCAGAGAAAAAGTTTCCACTGCTCCCGAGTCCAATGGTGTCGAGCTTTACACCACTCCAGCTGACGCTTGGCATTGTGCATGGTGATCTTAGGCCATGGAAACCCATTTCATGAAGCTGCTGACGAACCACCCTGCATACCACTGCTGGCTTGCTTCTGAAGCTAAGCAGGGTTGGTTCTGGTCAGTTCCTGGATGGGAGACCAGATGCTGCTGGAAGTGGTGTTGGAGGGCCAGTAGGAGGCAGTCTTTCCTTTGGTCTAAAAAAAATATCCCAATGCCCCAGGGCAGTGATTGGGGACATTGCCCTGTGTAGGGTGCCGTCTTTCGGCTGGGATGTTAAACGGGTGTCCTGACTCTCTGAGGTCATTTAAGATCCCATGGCACTTATGGTAAGAGTCCCCAGTTTACAATTGGCTCATTCATCCCCCTCCTCTCCCCTGTAACTATTCCCCAGGTCGTTGCTGCAAATGAGAACGTGTTCTCAGTCAATTTACCTGGTAAAATAACGGATTTAAAAAATGTTTTTGCTGACGTTGCTTCCAGAGGCAGTTTGGACCTCGGTAGTGAGTGTTGCAACTGAGGACAGAGCTTGTGTGGCCTACCACTTTGCGGCTGAGCCGTTGTTGCTTCTAGTCTTTTCCACTTCACAATAGCAGCACATACAGTTGGTATGGGGTAGCTCTAGCAGGGCAGAAGTTTTATGAACTGACGAGTTGGAAAGGTGGCATCTTATGACAGTGCCACGTTGAAAGTCATTGAGCTCTTCAGTTTGTCCATTCGACTGCCAATGTTTGTCTATGGCAGTGTCATGTCTGTGTGCTCAATTGTCTACACCTGCTAGGAACGGGTGTGGCTGAAATAGCCGAATCCTCTAATTTGAAGGGTGTCCACATACTTTTGTATATAACGTGTACTTTGAATACTTGGCATTCAGCCTTTTGCTTATACATCATATATGGGGTTAAACAATGTGTGGTGCACATACTGCTCAGGCTTACCTGGACAGACCGTGTGCTATGTTATCTGTGTTGTCCAAGAGACAGAGTTTGACTCCTCGGTTTAAAAGTTCCCTCTTTGTATGCCAATGTCTGACCCAACTAATCTCAAAACTGGTCTACAAATGCATGCATGTTTACAAATGATTGTGTTTTAAACCTGCAACTTATGTGGAAACCTGTTCAGTTTCATATGGCAAACAGTTGTGATTAAGCATAGGGTTACATCTTCTCTGATGTCTCACCCTACAATTTACAATATTTTTCAGAGCTCACAGTATTTGTTTATGAAAGACCACCACCATGTCAAACTTTTTCTCTGAAAGAGTTTCTGGAGATGCCACAGTCAGGTAAGATGTTTGTTAGAAGCTTGGATATAGGGTATTTACTTTCATGGATTGAAAGATTAACATCAGTCTTTGTAATTTAACTGTCATTTCATAAGAGCATTTTCACCATCAACATGTAGGCTAGCTAGGAGATCAGCGATTAGTTGGGATGAATACTTTGCATACAGAGAGGGATCCCAATAATGTGGACTGTTTTAATCCTTTCCACTGGATCAAATTATTTCTAATTTGTTAATAGAGTGATGGTGTATCTCTAATTTATTAGAACACTTAAACATGGGTATTCAATTAAAATAATTGTTATTGGATATGGAAAATATGTAACATTTGAAGATGAGAATACACGAAAGTCAAATGGATCTCATTGGAAACTCAACTCTGAATTGTAGCTGTTTTGTTGCGAGGAGTAAATCTCCTGAAATATCCTATTTGATGTTTTTCCACTCCACTCATGGTCTCTGAACAGCACTCATCGAGCACTCATTTCTCAACTTTTTTTGCTCAACTCACAGATCAGTATTTAAAATGTAATTTTGACCATTAATTGGAGGAGATAAGCGTACAAGAATATGACAATGCGAGTCAAATATTAGCCTTAAAAACAGGATTCTCTGACATAACCTGAGTAACTCCCTCAAGGCTGGAACACAGATCTCCTATGTTGTCAAGGTGAGCGTTTTTGAAATTTCAATGTTTGGGGAACATCGTAAAATTCTCTTTTGTGTTTTGTCGTTTTAATACCGTGTTTCAGTATTTTTTTTTGCCTGCTTCCCCTAGGCATATTTAGCTCTTTTGCTGACTTGTGTTACTTCTGTTCTTCATTAGGCAGCATCATTGTCCTTAAGAGCCTCTACTAAGAAATCCCCAGCCAGTACCCAGCCTCCTGAGCATCCAGCAGACCTGTTTGAATACTATGACGCTGGGAACCACTGGTGCAAAAGCTGCAATGTCACTTGTGGATCCATGTTCGATTTTTTCACACACTTGCACAGCAAATCGCACCGAAAGGTTTGTGTACCATTTATAGAATGTTCCAATAAGACTCCAGCTCCAGCAGTTCCGGAGTCTTGCTGTGGAACTTGTCACATAACGTACAGACTACAGAGAACAACCAAAAGGCTATGCAATAAAGAAATGTGTTAGCTAGACAGTGTTGCTTAATGTACAAGTCTTTAATAATACATTTGCGATTGAGTGGTCAGGTAGCTGTGCTGTTCATGCCTTTACCAGCACAGCTGGAGCTCAAGATAATCAATTAAATTGCATGGTTGGAACTAATATTTAATAATGAATTATGACCTAGCATTGTGTCACTTCAGTTCATCCTGTCTAGCTAGCTAGATAGTGAAGTTTACATTTAACTTAATAATTAAATTGCTATCTATTAAACACTTGGATGGACGCATCTCTTTACAGGCCCTCTTAGCTCTGAAGTCCGCTAGTTAGCTACCTTGAAATGAACGCAGCAGACTCCTGAATGTGATGTGGAAAGCCTATTGGCTGCTCCCGGCAAGGATTCTTGTGCTCTCTGCTAAGGACTTATTGGCTGCAGCTGGACCCTTCTTGGTCGTTCAGTCAGTGACTTGAAGAGCTTTGTTTACTATCATGAAAATGAGGTCTCCTGTTTTTGTTCTTTGTCCCCATATCTGGTTGAATTTCCTTTACCTTTCCTACGTGGCATTTTTTGTTTTTTGAATTGTGTAGTCTCTTGTATTTTTACAGCAAATTGTTTATGTATTCTTTTTTCATTGGCACTGTGCAGACTCAGGATCCTTACAATCGACCATGGACGTCAAGTTCCTCCAACAATGAGATTAATAAGATTTACTCTTCAGGGGAGAAAATGACTAAACCTGCTAAAGGTACAAACTTGAATTTCTGTTTTTATACATTTCCCTTTTTCTAAATATTTGTAATGTACTGTTAAATGTTGTTAGCAATCTTTTACTTTTAGGCTCTTTGTGCTGGATCACTGCCACAGTTTGCAGTCACTGAATACAAAACTATGCATAAGAAGTAAGAAATAAACATTGATTTCTATATGCAATGTGAAGGGGGTCATTTTGGGCAACCGTTAGTCAATTACAAATGTTGATGTTTATATGTCCATGTTTACTGAATGTACTTATACTCTCCAAGTAACGGACCTACATTTTATAACAATCTACTTTTATAACAGGTTCTTCCATGGAGAGCACAGTAAAGGTAATAATCAATGATTGTTTCCTGTGACCATTAGGTATTTTTAAAAACCTCTCTCTCTTTTTGTCTCATAGGATCAGAGTTTTTGGTGCCTGTGAGGGGATATTATTGCCAGCTGTGCGAGGAGTTTTACGGGGATGCAATTTGTGCTGAAGATCATGCCACGAGTCATACTCACAATGAGAAATACAAGGTAGGCCATTACTAGTTGGGAGTAGGATATTATTTCACTAGGGCTACATTAAGGATGTTTACAAATTTGAAATTCGGAAACCTGGTTCGGTTTCCTGCTGCGTTTTGTTATTGCTTTGTGCACACAGTAGTCTTTTGTCTACTTTGCAGGCCTATGATCAAATAGTATCTGAAATGTTTAAAAGGAGCTTGCCTGGTGCAATAGAAATCATAAAATAGTACCTCATTTGACACCCCAGGCAGGCTCAAGCAAAGTATTTAAAATACTATTTGAACCCTGGTCTGCTACTTTGGATAGCTTAGACATGTATCATTGTGTAATTTAGGTGAACTATGTTTTCCTACAGTAGAGGTTGCAACACAAGTTTAAGTATGTTCACTTAGCCACTGTCACCAACTGCTAATTTAAGCATTTTCTAAAATCATTTAAAGTCTAAAGTTCAATGACTTGGTTTGAATTTATGAGATGATTTGGGCATGAAATTTCATACATGCTAATATTGGGTACATTGATTAACGTTGGTTTTTGGTTCGAAAATTCTGTTAAGTGTTGGTGGCTAGGTAAACAAACTCATTGTGGATTGCACTCTGTCCTTGTCCATACACTGCCAACAAGGTAAGAACACTTTGATGAACTGTCCCTTTAAGTCTAATTTTAGGGACAGTTTTTATTTTGTATTATTATTTTTAACTTTAATGATTTACATGTGTGTTTGGTCCTTCTGCTAGAAACGAATGTATGAGTATCCACTCTACGAACAGAGAAGGAACCTGGATCGTCAGGCTGGACTCACGTTGGAAGTTGGTGACAAAAAGCACTCGGAGTTCAAACGCAAACACGAAGAGGAAGAATCCAAAAAGAGCAAAGAGAAGGAGGAAGGGAAACATAAACGCAGCAAAAAGGACAAGGGAAAGGACAATGAGAAGTTCAAACACATGGAGAAAGAGGGGAAGGTGAAGCACAGCAAAAAGGAGAAGTACAAATATTACAAGAGGGAGGAGGAGGAGGAGGAAGAGAGGGCCAAGTATAGCAAAAAAGAGGAAGACGAGAGGTCTTTGTACAGCAAGAAAGAGGAGAGATATAAACATAGCAAGGAGGGGGAAGAGTGGCCCAAGTACAGTAAGAAGGATGAAGAGAGATACAAGCATAGAGAGGAGGAGGAGGAGTGGTTAAGAAATCGCAGGGAGGAGGAAGAGAGGCCTAGGTCTAGCAGGGTAGAGGAGAGACCCAAGTTTAGTTGGAGGCATAATGAGGAGGAGGAAGACCGGTCCAGATATGGTAAGGGGAAAGAGCCCAACCCCAAATATAGCAAGAAAGAGGAGGCGAGGTATAGATCAGAGAGGGAGGATGGGAAACCTAAGAATGAAAAGGAGGAAAGACAATCAAGGAAAGACCAGGGTGAGCTTCAAAGGGAAGATGAGAAGTCAGGATCTAGAAAGCAGTCTGAGCCTGAGAAACCCGGTGAGCCTCCCAAAGTGTTCTGTGGGCCTAATCCAGCATTGAGAGCAAAGCTGCGCAAGAAAAGTGAGGAAACAACCAAAGTAGAGCCAAAGGCTCCGTCTGCTTTTGGAAAGTTCAGTTGGAAGAAAAAACTAGAAAATGAGCTTGCGAAGGAGGCCGAGAGAGTGGCTGCTGAGTTCCTGAAGGAAGATGAGGCAGATGCTGAAGAGGATGACGACCCGGATGCGTTTTCAAAGTCTGTGGCTGCAGCCAAGAGCATTGCTATCAAGCTGTCAGGGAAGACAGTCATCCCCCCAACTAACACATGGGTACCCTTCAACTCTGGGAAAATACGCCCAAACCTTCCTGCTCCCTCCGTGGTCCTGAGAAAGTCCTCCGGACTTGGGCCCTGGGTCTATGCTAAACCGGCCCCTCTCAACACCTTACCCTCTATCAGACCACCCGGTGCCAGCGGAGAAATGCCTCTGCCTGTCATACAGAACCAGCCTATAAAGGACCCTGTACTGGCAGCAGACATCATTTCCAAGGCGTTCTGTGGTGAGGAACTGGAGTCAGCAGATGGCACCTGGAAGCCAGGTCCCCATTTTACACCAGACAAAAAGAAAGCTTCCACAATGGAGTCTGTTAGTCAAGCCCCCACATCCACTCCTTCAGCAGTGATGTCGGAGTTCAAGACTCCCCTGCCTCCCCCGCCTGTCCTGATAATGATGACCATGGAGTCGGATGTATCTGCACCAGGAGTCCCTGAGAGTGAGCAGAATGTCCCAGTGATGGTCACACCCCCTCCTTTCATGCAGAGACCCCCAAGTGAGGTGATGAAGAAATCAGAAAAACCGAAGTCTAGCCTAGCTGCCGCAAAAGCACAAGATTTATTTGACATATTTTATAGCAGCAGTACCACATCCACCGCCAGCACTGCCATGTCCACTAAAGCAGTCATAGAGTCCAAAGCTGCTCCGAATTACTTAAAGAACAGCGAAACCTTGGAGGCTACGGCCCCACAAACAGAGCAAATCCAACCTGAGCTCCCAGCTCTTGACAACAGTAACACCATTGAAACTGACACAAAGGAGTCAATGGAGACTGAGCGTGGGTCTGACCCACAGCCCAAGGAAGATGCACCTGAGAATGCCCCCATACAATTAAATAACCCATCAGATACTCTGGGTATCTCAACAGAGACCCTGGATCTCCCAACAGAAGTGCTGGGCTTAGATCTGTTTGATTTAAATTTTGATTAACAGCTCCCACCAGAACGCAGGCCACTGGAGGGTGGGTATTTTAGGTAGTTGATGGGATTAGGGTGTACATTAGAGGGGAACAAATAGTAACCAACACATCCCTCTGATTAGAAAACTAAGCCCTGTTGCCTTGTGCAGGTTGATGTTGATTGTCATGAATCTTGCCCTGAAGGCAGAACTGAGTGATTTCCATTAGATGGGCCAAGTGCAAAGTCATAATTGGCTATATTGTAAAAATGTAAGGTTATATATTATGACTTTGTGGCTGTGCCACCTAGTGACCACTGCAGAGTTGCCTCCAGTACATAAATCATCCCAATAAATGCCAACCTGCGTAATTTAGTGGCCCGAGCAGGCAGCTCGAACTTGAATGGATAAGGAAATGAAACTTCCACTGAAAGATATGAGACATTCTTAAGTGATGAATCTTCAGAAATGTTGAAGCTTGTGCTGCAGTTCTTTTTGTGTTGAATAATTTCTTCATTCATTCATCTCAACTTTTCTTTACTTAAGGTAACGTACAGTACCATGCTTATTGATTACTATAGTTTTGTGTGTATCCATGTTCAGCCTCTTAAGCAAGTAGTTATTTTCTCTTTAAATGATTGAATGGTATTTTAATACAGGAACGAGAGAAAAAGTTCAAAGAAAACAGAATTTGGTAAGGTAGTGCAGCATGGACCAAAATATCTGAACAATGTTTTCTTTTACAATTGTGCCATGTAATATCTGTCACTCTTCACAGCACCCTCCAGAAAAGAAGATGTGGATATATAACCTTGGAATTATAGCTCCTTTAAAAAAAAAAATTGAACTTTCCATTGGTTCACTGACTGTACTATGCGCAATGCTATTCTGTGTTAGTTAGTGAAAATAATCAAACTGGTTGTCCCTTTTAACTGTTATTGCTGAAGTAGAATTCAAATAAATGTCAGTGACCACAACATTTTCTCTTATTTCTCAGACCTTGTAGTCGGGCCCTGTAATCATAAAGCATCACTATGGTATGCCCCTTGCAGTCGAAAGGAATTCTGAAGAAAAACCTCACTATGAGTGTCTGCAACGGGCAACTCTGAAATGAACAGGACAATGTTAATATACAGTGGCTTTGGAAAGTAATTCAGACCCTTTGACTTGTTCTACATTTTGTCTTATTCTAAAATTGATTCAATATTTTTTTTTCTCAATCTACATACACTACCCCATAATGACAAAGCAAAAACAGGTTATTAGAAATTTTTGCTAATTTATAAAAAGGGAAATATACATTTACATAAGTATTCAGATCCTCACCTTTGACAAGCTTGGCACAGTTTCTCCCATTCTTCTCAACAGGTTGGATGGGGAGCGTTGCTGCACAGCTATTTTCAGGTCTCTCCAGAGATGTTCGATCGGGTTCAAGTCAAGACTCTGGCTGGGCCACTCAAGGACATTGAGACTTGTCCCGAAGCCACTCCTGCGTTGTCTTGGCTGTGTGCTTAGGATCGTTGTCCTGTTGGAAGGTGAACCTTCACCCCAGTCTGAGGTCCTGAGCGCTCTGGAGGAGGTTTTCATCAAAGATCTCTTTGTACTTTGCTCTGTTCATTGTTCACTCGATCCTGACTGGTCTCCAAGTCCCTGATGCTGAAAAACATCCCCACAGCATGATGCTGCCAGTACCATGCTTCACTGTAGGGATGGTGCCAGGTTTCCTCAAGTCGTGAAGCTTGGCATTCAGGCCAAAGAGTTCAATCGTGGTTTCATCAGACCAGAGAATCTTGTTTCTCATGGTCTGAGAGTCCTTTAGGTGCCTTTTGGCAAACTCCAAGCAAGCTGTCATGTGGCTTCCGTCTGGCCACTCTACCATAAATGCCTCATTGGGAGAGTGCTACAGAGATGGTTGTCCTTCTGGAAGGTTCTCCCATCTCCACAGAGGAACTCTAGAGCTGTCAGTGACCATCGGGTTCTTGGTCACCTACCTGACCAAGGCCCTTCTCCCCCGATTGCTCAGTTTGACCAGGCAGCCAGCTCTATAAAGAGTCTTGGTGGTTCCAAACGTCTTCCTTTTAAGAAAGATGGAGTCCACTGTGTTCTTGGGGACCTTCAATGCTGCAGAAATGTTTTGATACCCATCCCCAGATCTGGGTCTCGACACAAGCCTGTCTCAGAGCTATACGGACATTTCCTTTGACCTCATGGCTTAGTTTTTCCCAAGTGGACTCCCAAGTTTTAGCAACACCCCAAGGATGATAAATGGAAACAGGATGCACCTGAGCTCAATTTCGTATCATAGCAAAGGGTCTGAATACTTACATAAATAAGGTATTTATTTTATATATACATTTGTAAAAATATGTAAACCTGTTTTCGCTTTGTCGTTATGAGGTATTGTGTAGATTGCTAAAACAAATAATATTTCATAAATTTTAGAGGCTTTAACCTAACAAAATGTGAAAAGTCAAGGGGTCTGAATCATTTGCAAAGGCACTGTAAATTAATGATGGACGTCATTGTGTCCAAATAGTCTGACCTGACAGCGATTTCTTTATTTTTTAGTTTTTTCTTCTTCTGCAGAGCCTATATAAGTAACATAGCAAAGGTGAGAGCGGTCTAGCTATGCTGTATGCTACTTTAAGAATTATATAATTCTGAGTGCCAGTGATTGGCCTTGATCCGATGTCTGGCAAAAAACATCTGAAGTTTCTACTAAATGTAATTTTCAACAAAGCCTGCTGGGACATCAGTCTTCACTTCAGAAAAGGTAAGGCCACTTGCATCAAAACAATGAAGATATGATGTTCCTGTAAATGTGCTGTGGAAGGTGGATAGAATTTAAGGCAATACAACCTATACAGAGTGAATTGATGTACTTGCTATGCTAATCCAGGGACAGGATATCAGAGGATGTTGCTGTTCTGTCTCATAATGCGGTCTACAATGTCATTGAATTATTCAGCTGTACTGAAATGCCCATTTATATTCATTTATTACACTGACTGTGTTTCACTCTATCGCCAATGATACCATATGTGAATAATTGCTCACTGTCTGGTCTACGGAAACATGGCCTCAAATGTTTGGTTTATTTACTTGTATGTATTTGATTTAAACCTTGCACAAACCAATGTCATTTCATTTGCCAAATAAAATATTTTGAAGGCAAACCCATTGTCATATTGATAATGTCACGTGTGAAAAAAGGATACTGATCAATGCCAATAACGTGCTTACGAACCTTTTACAAATTAGGCACATTCTGACATCCTTTCCCAAGCACAGACATGTGATTCCTCTTTGGCCCCGAAGGAAGTATGGAACATGTCCCGTAGGTGGTGCTGGTCAAGTGCATTGAGACTACAGACCCTGAGATCACTTAGCCTTTTACCAGTAGGTTTTCTGACAAGTAAAAGTACATTGTAGTAAGTGGTTACATAAGTTGTGGCTATAGTTTTGTAGGCTGCATAGCTTGCCATGGTCTGAAACCTTGTTTGTGCCTTATTTCCAGTGGTGTGCTGCACAGACATGCACAAATGTCCAACATGCATGGCAAACTTTCCTCAAATATATAGTATTGGATTACTCTGGTAAACCCTAAATCTTCCTATAGACCCAATATTATGTATAATAAAGGTAATGGATAGTCATAACTTTAATCCTCCATTTCAGAACAACATACTATTCTAGAGATTATGAACTGCAGCTACTATGGATTATTTTCCATTCCAGAGCTGCCTGCATACAGTATGTATACTCTGAATCCATGATGACAGTTTATTGAAGATGATTCATTATGACACACAAATACACATACTTTCTAAAGCATTTGGTGAATTTGTTAATGTCTCACTAACTTGTTGAAATCTCTAACTTGACTATAGTTGTATGATGTGTAACACATTGTCAGTAAGTAAAGTTTGTTGTGTTCAATAGAACGCTACAGAATGTGAGGTGGTTTAAAGCATCCAGCTTTTCTCAGTAGGACTTTTGATTCAGAATATGACAACTTTTACTTGACAGAATAACAGATTTGTCTTGGATGAAGTGCTTTTATCATGACAGACTTTAGGGTGGCTAAATTCCCCTTGAATAAATCGGAGTATCTCAGCACAAATGGCTTCCAATGCTTTGCAGAGTATTTGTATGTCATGAACAACACACCTTAAATAAATTGTCATGATGGATGTTCCCATCAAATACAGTGCTTTCTGTAAGTATTCATACCGTTTGACTTATTCCACATTTTCTTGTGTTTCATCCTAAATTAAAAATTGATTAAATATTCAGTACCAGTCAAAAGTCTGGGCACACCTTCTCATTAAAGAGTTTTTGTTTGTTTTTTTTACAATTTTCTACATTGTAGAATAATAGTGAAGACATCAAAACTATGATAACACATATGGAATCATGTAGTAACCAAAAAAGTGTTAAACAAATCAAAACACATTTGATGACAGCTTTGTACAATCTTGGCATTCTCTCAACCAGCTTCACCTGGAATGCTTTTCTAATAATCTTGAAGGAGTTCCCACATATGCTGAGCACTTGTTGGCTGCTTTTCCTTCACTCTGCGGTCCCAAACCAGCTGGGATGGTGTATCGCTGCAGAATGCTGTGGTAGCCATGCTGGTAAAGTGTGCCTTGAATTTGAAATAAATCACTAACAGTATCACCAGCAAAGCACCATCACACCATCTCCTCCATGCTTCACGGTGGGAACCACACATGCGGAGATCATCCATTCACCTACTCTGCATCTCAAAAAGACAAAATCTCAAATGTGGACTCATCAGACCAAAGGACCGATTTCCACCAGTCTAATGTCCATTGCTTGTGTTTCTTTGCTCAAGCAAGTCTTGTCTTGTTATTGGTGTCCTTTAGTAGTCTCCTCTGAACAGTTAGTTGATGTTGAGATGTGTCTTGTTACTTGAACTCTATGAAGTACTTATTTGGCCTGCAATTTCTGAGGCTGGTAACTATAATTAACTTATCCTCTGCAGCAGAGGTAACTCTGGGTCTCCTTTTCCTGTGGCGGTCCTCATGAGAGCCCTTTTCATCATAGCACTTGAAGAAACTTTCAAAGTTCTTGACATTTTCCATATTGAGTGACCTTCATGTCTGAAAGTAATGACGGACTGTCGTTTCTCTTTGCTAACCAAATATGGCGATCTTCTGTATACAATCCACCTAACTTGTCAAAACACAACTGATTGGCTCAAATGCATTAAGAAGGAAATAATGCCACAATTTAACTTTTAACAAGGCACATGTTAATTGAAATGCATTCCAGGTGACTACCTCATGAAGCTGGTTGAGAGAATGCCAAGAGTGTGCAAAGCTGTCCTCAAGGCAAAGAGTGGCTACTTTGAAGAATCATAAATATAAAATATATTTTGATTTGTTTAACACTTTTTTGGTTACTACATGATTCCATATTTGTTATTTCCTGTTTTGCATGTTATTTTGGCATTAACGTGTCACGTATCAGTTTGCAAACAATGTAAAAAAAATCAATAATCATTGAGTTTATAAAGCTGCATGCAACATGGTCTCTTTTTAGGTTTCTTGATTAAGTCAGCTCCAAAATGCAGGTGTTTCAGCCTAGCTCAGTCCTTTCTGTGGTGGTGAGGCAGCCATTGGAAAATACAGAGCGTAGGGGTTGGTAATGTTCTCTAGTTGCGCTGTGATTGGCTCAGTGTTCTGTCACTTATGGGGACACTATGTCTCTGTAAAATCTATGAGAGCTAGAAAATTGAAGACCCTTGGGTACTGCCATAGAGTTACATTAGAAGTGCCCATCCAAGAAGGCTCAAGGTCATTGGCCACAGATAAAATTACCTAAAATAATGTTATATCTACAGTGGGTTTGATTTGACTGATCATGTCAACATCATACATTCTAAACCTTAGCTAGCAAGCTAGCAGTCATCATCATGAATCAAGTTGACAACTTTCAAGCTGACAACAACCTGGATCACTGGTCTCTACACATGGTATGCGGATTTTCTCGTGGTTCAATTGCCGCTTACCGCCGCCCATGTGTAAGCACCTTGAAACATGTTATTGAGTCTAAATGTTATCAAATCAGGAGAATAATACGTTAATAAGCAGCATAGGGAAAATGGGTGAAGGTAGCGTGGGTTTATAAGATGGAGAGTTACAAAGTGTCAGAAGTTGAGGGACCACAGGGCATAAAAGGCATAGTGTGGAATAAGGGGTTAGCTAGAGATATGATTGGCTGTGGAATAAACATAAAATGGGGTGCTAGTGTGCGTCTGCACCCCTTTTAGGTTGTTGTCACAAATATCCAGCCCATGTCCAGTCATTCTCGGGGTCACGTCATTCCGTGTCAGCTGTAAGCATTCAAATCATGGTCACCGTGTGTCTGTGAATCACAACATTAAAGGGATGAGTGATCACAGCATTTCCACAAATAAAGCCATAGACAATACAACTTAAGCATTGAGGACTGCTTTTTGTTGACAACATGGTGCTTTACACAATATCTACTCTGTGTGAATGATGGAAGAATCTACTCCAGCTATAGGTCCATTTGAGTGTGTGTGGTCACTTATGTCTGCGCATCAACCGGTACTGGGACCATTGGAGACATGGGATGCTTGCTCTCAAAGTGCTGCTTGAATGTCTTCGGGTCTGCATCTATAAAGGTTAAGTACAAAATGGAGGAAATCTGTGGCTTAGAATTGAATTCAAAGTTGACACAAATAATAAACTAAATAATACGATGCAACAAACTACTACACATATGAAAAACTGTACCACACAGGCCAGAACAATACCCTACACATGGAGAGGAAAAGGCACATACAGTACCAACCAATACTACTCACCCGACAGACAAGGCAGGTGTGAACCAGTGCTGCCTTGGCTGCAATCTTGTGTTTCACAGATGCTCCTTTCTTCTTAGCAACCACCGCCTTGGCATCAGTCAACAAGTCCAACTTGAGAGTGGAGCATGCGTTATATATCAATACCATCAAAATGAATTGCCCTCATCCCACTGACATTATGGTCAATGGACTATGTTGATCAAGTGTTAGAGCTGGGCTGGGACAAAAGCCTTCAAACTCTGGCTCTTCAGGACTTCCTGCAATGACTGAACCAGACCAAAGAATAGTGTTCGAGGTTGAAATAATTTAACAAGTTGAGAGGTGATAATACTCAGGCACACCCATTGGTTTTGGAATACAGACGGTGCAAATAAGGTTTGCAATTTGGCATCAATAACAGTAATGATTTATTTTGTTGCAATTTTTACCCCCTTTTTCGTGATTAAGAGCTTGTCTCATTGCTGCAACTCCCCAACGGGCTCGGGAGAGGCGAAGTCAGCCTGCAGGCGCCTGACCCGCCACAAGGAGTCGCTAGAGCGCGATGAGCCAAGTAAGGCCCCCCCTGGCCAAACCCTCCCCTTACCCAGACGATGCTGGGCCAATTGTGCACTGCCCTATGGTACTCCCGGTCAAAGCCTGGGATCGAGCCCCTGCGATACAGTGCCTTAGATCGCTGATCGCCACTCAGGATGCCCATGACAGTAATTCTACCGAAAAACAAAAGTGAATACCAATTCATTTAAAACCCACCATAGCAGGCAGGACTAAGGTTACATAACCTTAACTGCTAGGTCTGGGAGTTGCCAGAGACCACACAATATGATATACTTACAGTGCATCCGGAAAGTATTCAGACCCCTTCAGTTTTTCAACATTTTGTTACGTTAGAGCCTTAGTGTAAAATGGATAAAAAAAAAAAATCCTGATCTACACAAAGATCAGAAGTGATTGGACCTTGCATCCACGACAGTGAGTGTGCTTGGCCGGTGAGCACGTTCCTGTAAGACATAGAGCCGCAAGCTAGCGCGAGGACGCGCTCTTTGAAAGGAGGGAGTAGTGTAACTCTGCCGCACGAGCATGCTTTTGCAGCACAGTCGATAGTGCTCCGGACCTGGGGCTCGAGACCTGCTCCCTACCTGTTTCATTATATACACACAGAGAGAGAGAGCGAGAGAGAGAGAAAATGAAATGTCACATTTACATAAGTATTCAGACCCTTTAATCAGTACTTCCTTGAACCACCTTTGGCAGTGATTACAGCCTTGAGTCTTCTTGTGTATGATGCTACAAGCTTGGCACACCTGTATTTGGGGAGTTTCTCCCATTCTTCTCTGCAGATCCTCTCAAGCTCTGCCAGGTTGGATGGGGAGTGTTGCTGCACAGCTATTTTCAGGTCTCGCCAGAGATGTTCGATTGAGTTCAAGTCCGGGCTCTGGCTGGGCCATTCAAGGAAATTCAGAGACTTGTCCCGAAGCCATTTCTGTGTTTTCTTGGCTGTGTGCATAGGGTCATTGACTGTTGTAAGGTGAACCTTTGCCCCAGTCTGAGGTCCTGAGCGCTCTGGAGCAGGCTTTCATCAAGGATCTCTATGTATGTACTTTGCTCTGTTCATCTTTGCCTTGATCCTGACTAGTCTCCCAGTCCCTGCCGCTGAAAAACATCTCCACAGAATTATGCTGCCACCTCCATGCTTCACCGTAGTCAGGTTTCCTCCAGACATGGCGCTTGGCATTCAGGCCAAAGACTTCAATCTTGGTTTCATCAGACCAGAGAATCTTGTTTCTCATGATCTAAGAGTCCTTTGGGTGCCTTTTGACAAACTCCAAGCGGGCTGTCGTGTGCCTTTTACTGAGGAGTGGCTTCCGTCTGGCCACTCTACCAGAGTGACCATCGGGTTCTTGGTTACCTCCCTGACAAAGCCCCTTCTCCCCTGATTGCTCAGTTTGGCTGGGCGGTCAGCTCTAGGAAGAGTCTTGGTGGTTCCAAAATGCTTCCATTTAAGAATGATGGAGGCCAATGTGTTCTTGGGGACATTAAATGCTGCAGAAATGTTTGATTCAATGATCCAATATAGTGCTACATAACGTGTGGTACTAGGCATTCAATTTTCCCTTTTTTGTATCACCAAGTATAATGGATTGTACAGTAGGTGGCGGCATTAACCTATAACATTTGTTTGCGGACCACCATGATACTGAAGAAGAAGAAGAGCTTCATTCATGAATTGTTGCTAGGGCGAAAGTGCATCATTCAACGCCTCCAGCCTAAACGAGGAGTGCAATCCGCCCATCCAATGAAAAACTTACAGTGGCCCGTCACTAGGCAGTATAACGTGTGGCTGGCCAATTATCTTTTTCTTGGCCTAGAAGGGTGCAGGGAGCTGAAGCTAACCGAGTGGCAGCGATCGAGTCCCGGGGAAATCTGTCACGGAGTCACCGTGAAAAAGATCAACAGCCACAACATGCCGAATAAAACTAAAAAGGAAAAGGTAACGTACTGATCGCAACAATGCTAATATTGTTGCCAAATATTCAGAGGAAGTAGATCGTATCTCGTAATTGTATTCTAATACGCCAACTAGATGTACTATTATCGTAAGGCCTAGCAGAGCAGATGCATTTTCAGACTATGCAAAGACATTAGCAGCCAACAACATATGTGATCTTAATCATTGTTTACATTACATAATTAAATTGATTTAATAACGATAGACAAGCCCATTAAAATAGACGGTAAATCTTAACGTTATACCGTCTATTGACAAAGCTGTTTGCCGCCTGAGGGGATTTCGCGGATGTTTCGACGCTGCCCACATGCTTTGTCTAAACGCAAATACGCGACACAGTGAAAATACAAAAGATACACTTACTGTATACACAGTTTAGGAAAGTTGCACCCAGATGTATGTTGAGTAACACAGGGCTTGTGGAATGGTCGCAATGGAATTGAGAGCGCAAGGTAAGGGGATGTCATAGCCGAGGTGGTGAGTGGAGAAAAAAAGTCAGGTGCAACTTTGCTAAACTGCACACACTATGTGTATCTTTAGTATTTTAAAGCTTCTTTCTCACGTATAGGAATGTTAAATTCCAAAGATTTCCCAAACCGTATCGGATGTGAGGTGTACTTCAATTTAAATTCAGACAAAGTGTCGGGATTAAACAGGGTTGTGATTGTAAAACAAATGTGATAACTATGTTTCCGTTACAGGTTAGTTTATAGAAAACGGCGCAATAGATGTTTCAACTAACCTGCTCATGGCGATACTGTCTTGGTTCTCGATTCGGTGGAAATGTATCTGAAATGTTTGTGTCCAGTTGCAGGTAGTTCTACAAAAAAAGCCAAAACTCAATGTTTCTTGCCATTTTAGCTACCGCACTTTTAGGATTTTCCATAATCTTTGCAGGAACTAATATTTCTATGCGACGCGGCCACTTGTAGATGACAGTGCATCACACAGTGTGACCAAAGGGGTGTACTACCGTTGAGTTTTGTCTGTTTTTTGTAGAACCACCTGCAACTTGACGCGGACATTTTCTAAGATACATTTTTTTTCCCGAATCGAGTACGAAGACTCGCCAAGAGAAGGTAAATTGAAACATCCATGGCAGCTTTTTGTATAAGCTAACCTGTAACGACCAATAATGCAAACATGGTTATCACATATGTGGCGTACAATATGTAGCTATTCATGAGGGAGCCAGCTGTGATCAGAAGAAGCCTACTATCAGCTGAGAACACAATGAGGGCCGCCTGTAAACTGGGTATACCCTACGTGGGTTCTTGAGAGCTACCGATAGACTAGCCTTGTACAGCAACAATGCTTTTGAACTTTTACATTATTTATATTCTCAAATCTGTTGATGTCGTAAAATAATGTTTATTTTTAGAAATGGCGTATTTAATAATGAATGTGTTGTGAGAATATGAACTGCAAACATGCACGAGCGTGAGCCTAGGCGGTTCTCACTGATAGTGAGTTAACTACATTCGTTAATTAATAAACGTAAGATTATCAAGTTGATAGTTACAAGTTAAATTTAGTCTCGTTCTTCATAAGATACTACTACACTCTTGTCAAATAGCTTGCTGCAATGTTTTAAGATCGTCTTTCGCTCGCTTGTGCTTAAACGTTGCCTGACCAGACTGTAATTTCTGTCTTTTTCCACTCAGGGGGCATTTAAGTCTCGTTCCATACAGTCTGTCTTACAAATGCGGCAGTCAAGGCCGCAATAATGCATTCCAACAGTTTTTTAAGGTAGCGCAATTACAGTAATTGTAGGCACCCTACCAACGGGACCTGTTTAACCACGGAAATGACATGTATGTGTAGTGTACAATAACTCCATAGAACAGAGGATGTGAGTTGAGTATGGTCCTACACAATTGTGTTTGTTGTGAATATGGTAAGATGACTATGGCTTGTTGTCATTCACAGGAACCAACCAAATCTGCCAAAAGCAGCACTAAAAACAGTAATGCCACCAGTGGGAAAGACACAGGAACTGAAAATGCAGATGAGGTAAGATATCTTTGATTAACATGACAGATCCAAATGGTTGTTTGACAGTATTTCTTTTTTCATTTGTAGCCTGCAGTTTATTTGTGAAGATGATGGATTTTTCAGATTTATTCATTTCTATCAACTTATAATTAGGGTTTATTTTGAGGTATTATAAACTGTCTATTTGTATCAGGGGCCTATGCATGCTCCCAATGTAATTTTATTTGACACGCTATTGCCTGTTTCTTAATCGTGTTTATTTTTTTCAATGCTACATGGATAATATTGCATCAGTGTCCATATTTTTCCTTCATCTTGGTTAGGCCAACATAACAAGAGAGGAGCTAAACATAATGTTATGCCTTTGCATAATGGCACATGGCCGACGTCTGTTCAGCCATATAGGCCTGCTGGTTGAGCTCACAGTTGCGTTCCTTTGGAACATTGTTAAGGGGGGCTATTTATTATGGTGCTTGTGTTGGATCCAGACTCCAGCCGTTTTATCAGGAAGGGAGCGACTGTCCTTTGTGGACAGACCTCTGTATGCAGCTGAGCTCTTTGCATAGAACGCCATAGAGGCTGTGACTTGTCCATTGTTTACGGCCCAATAAAGTGTCCTATCAAAGTAGAAGTTAGACCTTCCTATTTTAAATTTTGTTTGATAAATCTAAATAAACATCCTTGAATCTCAACTAAAGGTTGACCAATTCTGATTTTTCAATGCAGTTACCGATTATTGGAGCACCAAAAAAAGCCGATACCAATTAATCGGCTGATTTTTATAAATAATAATAATATGTATTTATATATTTATTTGTAATAATGGCGATTACAACAATACTGAATGAACAATGAACACTCATTTTAACTTAATATAATACATAAATAAAATCAATTTAGTCTCAAATAATGAAACGTGTTCAATTTGGTTTAAATAATGCAAAAACCAAGTGTTGGAGAAGAAGGTAAAAGTGCAATATGTGCCATGTAAAAAGGCTAACGTTTAAGTTCCTTGCTCAGAACATGAAAACCTATGAAAGCTAGTGGTTCCTTTTTAACATGAGTCTTCAATATTCCCAGTTAAGAAGTTTTAGGTTGTAGTTATTATAGGACTATTTCTCTCTATACCATTTGTATTGCATATACCTTTGACGATTGGATGTTCTTATAGGCACTATAGTATTGCCAGCCTAATCTCTGGAGTTGATAGGCTTGATGTCATAAACAGCGCTGTGCTTCAAGCATTGCAAAGAGGTGCTGGCAAACGGAGAAAAGTTCGGTTTGAATGACTGCTCCATCAAATATCAAATCATAGACTTAATTATAATAAACACATGGAAATACGAGTCTTAGGTCATTAATATGTTCAAATCCTATCCTTTCGAAAACAAAACGTTTATTCTTTCAGTGTAATACGGAACCGTTCCATATTTTTTCGAACGGGTGGAAACCCTAAGTCTAAATATTGCTGTTACATTGCAGAACCTTCAATGTTATGTCATAATTATGTAAAATTCTGGCAAATTAATGACGGTCTTTGTTAGGAAGAAATGGTCTTCACATAGTTCGCAACGAGCCAGGTAACCCAACCTGCTGCGTGTACCCTGACTCTGCTTACACTGAACGCAAGATAAGTGACACAATTTCAGGCACTGCATTGATGCAACGCAGAACAAGCTAGTTAAACTAGTAATATCATCAACCATGTGTAGTTAACTAGTGATTGTTTAATGCTAGCTAGTAACTTACCATGGCTCCTTGCTGCCTGCATTCGTGTAACAGGTGGCTAGCCTGCCAAGCAGTCTCCTCATGGATTGCTATATAATCGGCCGATTACCGATTGTGAGAACTTGAAATCGTTCCTAATTAATCAGCCATTCCGATTAATCGGTCAACCTCTAATCTGAACTCTTGTGTTGTTGTGGTTAGCCAACATGTTCTGAGATGGAAAAACTGTGCAGGAGAGGCTACCTCAGAATATAATTGATCTGACTGTTTATATCTGATTTGGTAGAGCCAGATAAATAAGATCATTCATCTTTGTAGACAAACACTGACCTGTTTGCCTCTAAGTGTTTCAAATGGCCTTGCACTCAGTGTGCAAACAATCACTGTTGTGACAGCAGGTTTCTAGGATATAGTGCCCACAGATAACTCCTAGATAACAATGTAGGCACATGCTTTATGGCCACCTGGGTCCCTACAGAAACAAATGTAGCTTTTAGTTTCAACTAGATATAGTGCCTTCGGAAACTATTCAGACACCTTGACTTTTTCCACATTTTGTTACATTACAGCCTTATTCTAAAATGTATTTCAATAGTTTCCCCCCTCAATTTACATTCAATACCCCATAATGACTAAGCAAAAACAGGTTTATAGAAAATGTTGCACTTTTATTACATAAACAGAAATGACATGTACATAAATATTCAGACCCTTAACTCAGTACTTTGCATCTTTAGCAGCGACTACAGCGTCTTCTTGGGTATGATGCTACAAGCTTGGCACATCTGCCACCACCATGCTTCACCGTAGCGATGGTGCCAGATTTCCTCCAGATGTGACGCTTGGCATTCAGGCCAAATAGTTTAATCTTGCTTTTATCAGACCAGAGAATCTTGTTTCTCATGGTCTGAGAGTCTTTAGGTGCCTTTTGGCAAACTCTAAGCGGGCTGTTGTGCCTTTTACTGTGGAGTGGCCACTCCGTCTGGCCACTCTACCATAAAGGCCTGATTGGTGGAGTGTTGCAGAGATGGTTGTCCTTCTGGACGTTTCTCCCATCCACAGAGGAACTCTAGAGCGCTGTCTTGGTCACCTCCCTGACCAAGGCCCTACTCCACAGATTGCTCAGTTGGGCCGGGCGGCCTTCTCTAGGAAAAGTCTTTATTGGTTCCAAACTTCTTCCATTTTAAGAATGATGGAGGCCACTGTGTTCTTGGGGACCTTCAATGCTGCAGAACTTTTTTTGTACCCTTCCCCAGATCTGTGCCTTGACACAATCCTGTCTCAGAGCTCTACTGACAATTCCTTTGACCTCATGGCTTGGTTTTGCTCAGACATGCACTGTCAACTGTGGGACCTAATATAGACAGGTGTGTGCCTTTCCAAATCATGTCCAATCAATTGAATTTACCGCAGGTGGACTCCAATGAAGTTGTAGAAACATCTCAAGGATGATCAATGGAAACAGGATGCACCTGAGCTCAATTTTTTACTTATGTAAATAAGGTATTTGCTAAAATAAAATACAACTTTTTGCTTTGTCATTATAGGGTATTGTGTTTAGGATTTTTTTAAATTAATTTAATCCATTTTAGAAAAAGGCTTTAACATAACAAAATGTGGAAAAATTAAGGGGTCTGAATACTTTCTGAAGGCACTGTGTATTACTTTGATCTTGCAGTGTTTTTATTTTATATATATATAATTCTTTCTCAGTGCAGCCCTAAGACACCATATAATTTCAATCACTTTCTAAAGGCACCCCTTTTTATTAGAAT
The DNA here is from genome assembly GCF_036934945.1 of Oncorhynchus masou masou. NCBI lineage: Eukaryota > Metazoa > Chordata > Actinopteri > Salmoniformes > Salmonidae > Oncorhynchus > Oncorhynchus masou. Next base: position 59,364,619 of record NC_088235.1, read on the forward strand.
GAAACCTTCCATACATGTTTGCCCATGGTAGAAGTGGTCAAAAAGTGACCTGAATGACAAAACATTCAGGACATAGAGGTGCTCAAAGTTGACCCATTTTGCATAACCCACCCTACCATGAGACCAGGGTTTCCATTATGAAAATATGGCACTGGACATTTGACCGGCAGCATTATAATTGACCAGACATTTAAAAAATGTACCGGACCCATATGTGTTGGGTGTGTAACCTGATTAGGGTGTCCACCCACGGTGCTCAGAATGACAGAAATCACATTTAGATTATGGTAATTCATCTTAACAGAACATGCAAGTCGAGGATGCAATGAAGAGTGTCCTTACCATGCACTTTGAAGTTGTTAGAATAATTGTCCACGATACATTTTCCTCAGCCAACAAGATGAGTAACGAGCAGCATAATTCCGAACCTACGCATAGGTGGTGCGTGAGTTTCAAGTTAGGAGAAGCAAATTTTCACCATGAAAATGCACATTTATAATAAAACACTCCATGGCTCATTGGATTTGCAGACTTATGTAAGATAGCCTACTACTCGTAATGTGATGAGTAGAATGGATGGTCATAATTTGAGTTATACGATTAGACTAATCGTAAAAAGGTCTTCATTGCTGAGCGCGTGTAGTGTCCTGGGCTGTAGGCTATATCCGATACGTTTCTTCTTTCTTTGCCTGGAAAAACATATTTCATGCAGTTCTACTACACAATGTGACTGGAGGTATTTTACTTTTGAGTACGACAAATTACAAGTTAGCCTACTCTGTTGACACTGACAAACAGAGCTATAAAAGCAATGCTGTCCATATAGTAGGTCTACTAGAAGGGGACCCCCAAATAGAACGACATCCATCTAAACTGGAGGAAGAAATTATTGTCCCAAAACAGACTTATGTGGCACTGACCCAAAGATAAAGAGTGAATGTGCGCACTCACCGGGGATATGGCCAATGCTTTCCGCTGGTACCAGTAAGATGGGCTATAAGCCAAATTTAAGTTGAGAATTTTGATAACTAAAAGACGGCTTCGTATTTTCGTTGTCTTCCCTTTACAATAGCCATTTGCTTTCCAAACTATGTCTTCCAGCCATTTTAAATTAGAAATATTGCGATATGCCTGACTGGGCCGCTCTACTTTTCACTGACAGTTCCAGCTAGGGCTGTTACGGGGACCATATTACCGCCACACTGGTGGTCACAAGTCATGACGGCAGGCAAAATCCCTGTGACCGTTTAGTCATGGTAATTCGGCTTCTCCAAGCTCTGCTGCTGCTGCTGGTCATTAGTAGCCTACCAAAGAGCTAACTGCCTGGTACTCAGCACTCTATTGTCCCTCTAATCACCCTGACATCAATGCAAATGTTTTCAAAAATCTAATCATACACTTCATGAGAGCCCAGGAGCTTATGCTGCACAACATTTCTATAGGCTATGTGCTACTCATTCACTCAGCCTACTGAGTCTACTGGTCTCACTCACACAGAACTCCCCTACGCCTTGACCTCTTTCTCCCCTCTCACTCCAGATGACATCTTACGACTAGTGAGGTTCGGCCGCCCGAAAAGCTGCCCACTTGAACCCATCCCCCCTCCTCCCTTCTCCGGACCATCGCGGGAGACCTTGTCCCATTCCTCACTTCCCTCATCAACTCCTCCCTGGCCACTGCCTGCTTCCCCTCTGACTTCAAGATGGCCTGAGTTGCTTCCCTCTTCAAGAAACCAACACTCAACTCATCTGACATCAAAAACGATAGACCTGTATCCCTTCTTTCTTTTCTTTCCAAAACACTTGAGATTGCTGTCTCTTCACTTTCTTATTGTCTCCCTCAAAACAAACTTCATGACCCTAACCAGTCAGGCTTCAAGACGGGTCACTCAACCGAGACTGCTCTTCTCTATGTCACGGAGGCTCTCAGCGCTGCCAAAGCTGAACTGTCTCTCCTCTGTTCTCATCCTCCTAGATCTATCTGCTGCCTTCGACACCGTGACCCGTCAGATCTTCCTCTCCACCCTCTCAGGGCTGGGCGTCTCAGGCTCTGCACACTCTTGGATTGCATCCTACTTGGCAGGCCGCTCCTACCAGATGACGTAGAGAGGATCTGTGTCTGCACCACATACTCACGACAGGTGTCCAGCAGGGCTCGGTTCTAGGCCCTCTCATCTTCTCTCTATACACCAGGTCTCTCGGCTCCGTCTTATCCTCACATGGTCTCTATTATCATGCTATGCGGATGACACTCAACTACTTTTCTCCTTCCCCCCCTTCTGACACCCAGATGGAAATGCGCATCTCTGCGCACCTGGCAGATATCGCAACGTGGATGTCGGCCCACCACCTCAAGCTCAACCTCGACAAGACTGAACTGCTCTTCCTCCTGGGGAAGGCCTGCCCGCTCAAAGGCCTCTCCAGTACGGTTGACAACTCCACAGTGTCTCCCTCCCAGAGCGCAAAGAACCTTTGCATGACCTTGGACAACACCCTGACATTCTCTGCAAACGTCAAAGCAGTGACCCGCTCCTGCAGGTTCATGCTCTACATTCAGCATCGTTCACACCCGCTTAAGTCTTAGCCCCACCCATCACTTTGTGGATTCACAGTGTAGTAAACAAGCAAAGATTTCAAGACTGAAAGTTGTAGTAAAAATACACTTTGTCTAGTCCTTGGCCGTTATCCTGATCTGACTTTGGTGCAGGTAATGTTGTTCTTAACATTACCGTCTCTCGTAAACACATGCAACATCAAATAAAATCTAGGTTTATTTGTCACATGTGCAGGATACAGAAGCTTTAAACGGTACAGTGAAATGGTTACTTGCATAGTGGAGTCTTTTGTTAGGATATGTACAGTTGAAGTCGGAATTTACATACACTCAGGTTGGAGTCATTAAAATATCGTTTTACATCCACTCCACAAATTTCTTGTTAACAATCTATAGTTTTGGCAAGTCGGTTATGACATCTATTTTGTGCATGACACAAGTAATTTTCCCAACAATTGTTTACAGACTTGTTTACAGATTATTTCAGATTATTACAGATGATTTAATTTCTAATTCACTGTATCAAAATTCCAGTGGGTCAGAAGTTTACATCTACTAAATTGACTGGGACTTTAAACAGCTTGGAAAATGCCAGAAAATTATGTCATGGCTTTAGAAGCTTCTGATAGGCTAATTGACATCATTTGAGTCAATTGGAGGTGTATCTGTGGATGTATTTCAAGGCCGACCTTCAAACTTCGTTCCTCTTTCCTTGACAACATGGGAAAATCAAAGAAAGCAGCCAAGACCTCAGAAAAAAAATGTAGACCTCCACAAGTCTTGTTCATCCTTGGGAGCAATTTACAAATGCCTCAAGGTACCACGTTCATCTGTACAAATAATAGTACGCAAGTATAAACACCATGGGACCACGCAGCCGTCATACTGTTCAGGAAGGAGACGCATTCTGTCTCCTAGAGACGTACGTTGGTGCAAAAAGTGAAAATAAATCCCAGAACAGCAAAGGACCGTGTGAAGATGCTGGAAGAAACGGGTACAAAAGTATCTATATCCACAGTAAAACGAGTCCTACATAGACATAACCTGAAAGGCCGCTCAGCAAGGAAGAAGCCACTGTTCCTAAGCGCCATAAAAAGCCAGACTACGGTTTGCAACTGCACATGTGGACAAATATCGTACTTTTTGGAGAAATGTCCTCTGATCTGATGAAACCCATAATGACCATCTTTATGTTTAGAGAAAAAGGGGGAGGCTTGCAAGCCGAAGAACACCATCCCAAACGTGAAGCAGGGGGGTGGCAGCTTCATGTTGTGGGGTTGCTTTGCTGCAGGAGTGACTGGTGGACTTCTCAAAATAGATGAAATCATGAGGTAGGAAAATTATGTGGATATATTGAAGCAACATCTCAAGACATCAGTCAGGAAGTTAAATCCTGGTCGCAAATGGGTCTTCCAAATGGACATTGACCCCAAGCATACTTCCAAAGTTGTGGCAAAATGGCAACCAAGTGAAGGTATTGGAGTGGCCATCACGAAGCCCTGACCTCAGTCCTATAGACAATTGGTGGGCAGAAATGAAAAGGCGTGTGCGAGCAAGGAGGCCTAAAATCCTGACTCAGTTACAACAGCTCTATCAGGAGGAATGAGCCAAAATTATTATTATTATTATTATTATTATTGTGGAAGGCTACCCAAAACATTTGACCCAAGTTAAACAATTTAAAGCCAATGCTACCAAATACAAATTGAGTGTATGCAAACTTCTGACCCACTGGGAATGTGATGAAAGAAATAAAAGCTTAAATAAATCATTCTCTCTTATTATTCTGACATTTCACATTCTTAAAATAAAATGGTGATCCTAACTGACCTAAGACAGGGAATTTTTACTCAGATTAAATGCCAGCAATTGTGAAAAACTGTGTTCAAATGTATTTGGCGAAGGTGTATTTAAACTTCCGGCTTCAACTGTAGCTAGCTAGCTGACAATGAACCATAATCCCAACTCGAATGCTGAGTCAAAACAACTGGGAATTAGAAAAAAAGTAGCTCCAACTGGGGAAAATCGCTTTGAATGGTCATCCAACTCGGAATTCCAACTTTGGGATCTCGGACCTCTTTCTAGAGCTCCGACTTTCCGACCTGAAGAATTCTGACGACATGATTTGACCTCGTATATTTCAGAGTTCCCAGTGGTTTTGAACACGGCAAAACTACCATGCATAAATCTGCCGGTAGCTAAAGCTAACCAACTAGTTTCAATGTTAGCTTGCTAGCTAACATTAGGCTATAACTAGCAATGAAAAGGTCTTTCTGAGATGCAAATAATATTACTACATAGATCATACACGTAAAGTTACCGAGCTCGCTAACAGTGCACTTTCGTTTCAATAAAAATGACTGACTAAATTAGAAACCTATATCTGAAAATGTAGCGAGACTCTTACCCGTATACATGGATGAATGTTTCTCTCCCTCTGACCTGGATGCCATGGTTTCCCTTAGTTTGAAGGTGTATTAAACACCTGTCTCCGGATTACAACATCCTTATTTCTGTGTTCTTTTTTTGGACTCTCTGCATTTGGCAGTCATCTCTCTGCTTCCACCAGGCATTCCACTGATTTCAAACCTCGGTCAACTTCTTCCGTGACAACGACACCATTTCTTCCCCACCATTGTCATCAGAAGACTCTACAATGTCTGGTTCAATTAAAATGTATTTCCCTAAATCAAGGATTTTTTTTTTCATTGTCTGATTTCATTTTCTAAGTCAGCATGGCACAATCATCCTCCAGAAAGTAGTCCTTCACAACTTTTTCCGAATGAGCTTTGTCGAAGTGCTATTAAGGCAGCAATGTTGAGAGCAGTAGCAAAACTTTTTTTTCAGGTCTTCATGATATCTTTAAAAAATAACATCTGCGGTAGACAGGATTATGCACATACAGTGGGGCAAAAAAGTATTTCGTCAGCCACCAATTGTGCAAGTACTCCCACTTAAAAAGATGAGGCCTGTAATTTTCGTCATAGGTACACTTCAACTATGACAGACAAAATGAGGGAAAAAAATCCAGAAAATCACATTGTAGCATCTTTAATGAATTTATTTGCAAATTATGGTGGAAAATAAGTATTTGGTCACCTACAAACAAGCAAGATTTCTGGCTCACAGACCTGTAACTTCTTCAAGAGGATCCTCTGTCCTCCACTCATTACCTGTATTAATGGCACCTGTTTGAACTTGTTATCAGTATAAAAGACACCTGTCCACAACCTCAAACAGTCACACTCCAAACTCCACTATGAACAATACCAAAGAGCTGTCAAAGGACACCGGAAACAAAATTGTAGACCTGCACCAGGCTGGGAAGACTGAATCTGCAATAGGTAAGCAGCTTGGTCTGAAGAAATCAACTGTGGGAGCAATTATTAGGAAATGGAAGACATACAAGACCACTGATAATCTCCCTTGATCTGGGGCTCCACGCAAGATCTCACCCCGTGGGGTCAAAATGATCACAAGAACGGTGAGAAAAAAAAATCCCAGAACCACACGGGGGGGGGGGGGGAGGACCTAGTGAATGACCTGTAGAGAGCTGGGACCAAAGTAACAAAGCCTACCATCAGTAACACACTGCGCCGCCAGGGACTCAAATCCTGCAGTGCCAGACGTGTCCCCCTGCTTAAGCCAGTACATGTCCAGGCCCATCTGAAGTTTGCTCGAGAGCATTTGGATGATCCAGAAGAAGATTGGGAGAATCTTATATCGTCAGATGAAACCAAAATATAACTTTTTGGTAAAAACTCAACTCGTTGTGTTTGGAGGACAAAGAATGCTAAGTTGCATCCAAAGAACACCATACCTATTGTGAAGCATGGGGGTGGAAACATGCTTTGGGGCTGTTTTTCTGCAAAGGGACCAGGACGAATGATCAGTGTAAAGGAAAGAATGAATGGGGCCATGTATCGTGAGATTTTGAGTGAAAACCTCCTTCCATCAGCAAGGGCATTGAAGATGAAACGTGGCTGGGTCTTTCAGCATGACAATGATCCCAAACACACCGCCCGGGCAACGGAGGAGTGGCTTCGCTAGGAGCATTTCAAGGTCCTGGAGTGGCCTAGCCAGTCTCCAGATCTCAACCCCATAGAAAATCTTTGGAGGGAGTTGAAAGTCTGTGTTGCCCAGCAACAGCCCCAAAACATCACTGCTCTAGAGGAGATCTGCATGGAGGAATGGGCCAAAATACCAGCAACAGTGTGTGAAAAACTTGAAGACTTACAGAAAACGTTTGACCTCTGTCATTGCCAACAAAGTGTATATAACAAAGTATTGAGAAACTTTTGTTATTGACCAAATACTTATTTTCCACCATAATTTGCAAATAAATTCATAAAAAAATCCTACAATGTGATTTTCTGTAGGAAAAAAAAACAATTTTTGTTTGTCATAGTTGAAGTGTACCTATGATAATTACAGGCCCCTCTCATCTTTTTAAGTGGGAGAACTTGCACAATTGGTGGCTGACTAAATACTTTTTTTGCCCCACTGTATACTGAGCAGCTCATGTTATACACAGAAGCAGGTTACAAGGCAGTCTGAAATTAATCTGTCAGCATGTCCAACACCTCCGTGTATTTTTCTGTGGCTAAACCTACTAGGCTCGTAATTTAACAATTTGGATTTGTATTTTCAGATGGCATACAAGTTTGTTATTAAGGCACATGAAAGTCAACATTTTCCAGAAGGCATTTCTGCCAAAAGCACATTTTGATTTAAAAAAGACACATTCAAATGAAACCGGTCACATACAGTATCAGTCAAAAGTTTGGACACCTACTTATTCCAGGGTTTACTTTATTTTTTTAAACAATTTTCTGCATTGTAGAATAATAGTGAAGACATCAAAACTATCAAATAACACACATGGAGTTATGTAATAACCAAAAGTGTTACACTAATGAAACTATATTTGAGATTCTTCAAAGTAGCCACCCTTTGCCTTTGACAGCTTTGCACACTCTTGGCATTCTCTGAACAAGCTTCATGAGGTAGTCACCTGGAGTGCATTTCAATTAACAGGTGTGTCTTGTTCATTTGTGTAATTTATTTCCTTTTTTAATGCCTTTGAGCCAGTTAGTTGTGTTGTGACAAGGTATGGGTGGTATACAGAAGATAGCCCTATTTGGTAAAAGACCCAAGTCCATATTATGGCAAGAACAGCTCAAATAAGCAAAGAGAAACGATAGTCCATCAATACTTTAAGACATGAAGATCAGTCCACTTTTAACATTTCTTCAATTGCAGTCGCAATAACCATGAACCGCTATGATGAAACTGGCTCTCATGAGGACCGCTACAGGAAAGGAAGACCCAGAGTTACCTCTACTGCAGAGGATAATTAGAGATACCAGCCTCAGATTGCAGCCCAAATAAGTGCTTCACAGAGTTCAAGAAACAGACACATCTCAACCTCAACTGTTCTGAGGAGACTGTGAATCAGGCCTTCATGGTTGGATTGCGGCAAAGAAACCACTACTAAAGGACACCAATAAGAAGAAGAAACTTACTTGGGCCAAGAAACACGAGCAATAGACATTAGACCGGAGGAAACTTGTCCTTTGGTCTGATGAGTCCAAATTTGAGCTTTTTTTTGTTCCAACCACAGTGTCTTTGTGAGATGCAAAGTAGGTGAACGGATGATCTAAGGCATGTGTGGTTCCCACTGTGAAGCATGGAGGAGGTGGTGTGGGGGTGCTTTGCTGGTGACACTGTCTGATTGATTTAGAATTCAAGTCACCCTTAACTAGCATGGCTACCACAGCATTCTGCAGTGATACGCCATCCCATCTGGTTTGGGCTTAGTGGGACTATCATTTGTTTTTCAATAGGACAATGACCTAAAACACACCTCCAGGCTGTGTTACCAAGAAGGAGAGTGCTGCATCAGATGACCTGGCCTCCACAATCACCCTACCTCAACCCAATTGAGATGTTTAGATAGTTGATGTTAAAGCTTAAAAAATTACATTAAAATAAACATTCTCAAGAAATCATAGAATAGTTTGACAAACCTGTTTGTAAGATTTCATATTATATCAAACTTAAACATTTTATCTTTTTCAGTGATTTAAGACATGGGCGTCTCATGGTAGGGTGCGGTATACAATATGGGTAGACTTTGATCACTTATCTCCTGAATGTTTTGTCATTCAGTTCCAAAAAGTCACCTTCTGACCACTTCCACAATGGGAAAACATGTATGAAAGGTTTCGTTCAAATCAAAAGGGGTGCAGTCAGAAAGTGATTGCAATCATATAGGATGACCCACACCTGATTGAACTATTCAATTTCCTGATTCAACAAATCCAGGGCTTTGTAATTAGTTGATAAGTTGAATCATGTGTTTGTGCTCACATTTTTCTTCTAAACGAGCACTAACTTGGGTCTGCAGGAAAAGGGTTGAAAAACACGGCTGTATACTATAAACAAGTATTGTATCACCATGTCCTGGAACTTTACACCTCATTAACATTGGCTAGACACTGGATACACTCCATTAGTTGCTGTGGTTTGTTAACCTCTCGTATAAGCGTGTGTACCTTAACAAACGATAGTGTTTGTGCTTTCAAAACATCCCACAGTCCAGAGAACGCTATTGATGACAGGAAACACAGGGTGCTTAGGGCTTGACTTTGCGTGGGGTGAAAGGCTATTGATTGGGTCTATTTTGAGATCAGCTCAGTCATGCAAACCCGCCTATTCAGGCCATCTATGTCATGCCTTGGGCAAGCTCCAACCTGTGTCTGATGGGAATGGTCCATAACATACAACAATCACTACCCAGGTTTTCAAAAACATGCCCAGATGTGTGAATGCACTGCATGCAGACTTTGCACTCTCAAACATATACAGTATGCGATGATAAAGGCTGGGACAATTGTTTAGGAGGCAACCTTTTTCCATTTCCTTTCTGTCTGCATCGTTGATCTTGATAGGCGCATGCCATAGTGAAAACATATTCAGTATCTCCACCTGTCAAAAGGTAACGTGAGTAAGGAGCTGAGGAAAAGGATGCCATGTTGGGAGTATTGGAAGACAGACCCAGATACCATTATTGTTGTATTTGCTGTTTCGAATTTGTCTACACGTCTGTCTGGTCATGATAGAGATAAATCAATAGATGTAGGCCTAAATGAAACCATGCACAGTTGTAATTTAAAATGTATAAATCCAGCTCAATTACCATACTTGATGTTGGCAGGCCAATATATAACATGTGTTGCTCAGTTGGATAGATATTTTACACTGTCTTGAGTATGGAAAAACTCCCCTTTGGTTGTTATTATTCACTTCTGGATTGATCCGTTTCTAAGGGGGAAGCCGTTTCAGAAGCTACTCAATAGTACAGATCCCTTTACTGTACTTCAATGAGAGTACTGCAGTTGCTTGAGTAACGTTACCTGCACCTTTTTATAGTACATTAACTTATTTTATTTTTTTACCCAGACCTATCGAATGGAGTGTCTTTTTTGACTCAACTATTGAGACAGCTTTTACCTTCAACATGTGACCTTTTTGAAGCTGAATGCGTTTCTATTTCAACAGGATACTACAGTGAATTTATTCAATGGAATGACCTATTAAGCGTAGAGGTAACTTCCTCAGGGAATCCCTCCTGGTCTCAACTAGACAGGAAATGTCTGAGCCTGATGGCAGAGGGAGAGTGTTTAACGCTCATGGCACGACCACTGGTGGGCTTTGCAAGGATGTAAGGGATGGAGAACTGGCCTTTATGAGAACAGGGGCCTTGCAAGTGGTTTGTAAAGCCAAGAGACTTACAGTTTAACCTCCACATTAGAGGTCGACCGATTTAATGATTTTTCAACGCCTATACCGATTATTGGAGGACTAAAAAAAATCTCATGTCGATTTAAAATATATATATATATATTTATTTATTTGTAATAATGACAATTACAACAATACTGAATTAACACTTATTTTAACTTAATATAATACATCAATAAAATCAATTTATCCTCAACTAAATAATGAAACATGTTCAATTTGGTTTAACTAATGCAAAACCAAAGTGTTGGAGAAGAAAGTAATGTGCAATGTGTGCTATGTAAGAAAGCTAACGTTTAAGTTCCTTGCTCAGAACATGAGAACATATGAAAGCTGATGGTTCCTTTTAACACGAATCTTCAATATTCCCAGGTAAGAAGTTTTAGGTTGTAGTTGTTATAGGAATTGTAGGACTATTTCTCTCTCACATTTGTATTTCATGAACCTTTTGACTATTGGATGTTCTTGTAGGCACTTTAGTATTGCCAGTGAAACAGTATAGCTTCTGTCCCTCTCCTTGCTCCTACCTGAGCTCGAACCAGGAACACATCGACAACAGCCACCCTCGAAGCAGCATTACCCATGCAGAGCAAGGGGAACTACCACTCCAAGTCTCAGAGCGAGTGACGTTTGAAACTCTATTAGCGCACATCCCACTAACTAGCTAGCCATTTCACATCGGTTAAACCAGCCTAATCTCGGAAGTTGATAGGCTTGAAGTCATAAACAGCGCAATGCTTGAAGCAAAACAAAGAGCTGCTGGCAAAATGCACGAAAGTGCTGCTGCCTACCACCGCTCAGTCAGACTGCTCTATCAAATCATATAACTAAGTCTAACATAATAACACACAGAAATACGAGCCTTAGGTCATTAATATGGTCGAATCCGGAAACTATCATCTCGAAAACAAGACGTTTATTCTTTCAGTGAAATACGGAACAGTTACAATTTTATCTAACGGGGTGCATCCATAAGTCTAACTATTCCTTTTACATTGCACAACCTTCAATGTTATGTCATAATTACGTAAAATTCTGGCAAATTAGGGTGCCCAAACTGTTGCATATACACTGACTCTGCGTGCAATGAACGCAAGAGAAGTGACACAATTTCACCTGGTTAATATTGCCTGCTAACCTGTATTTCTTTTAGCTAAATATGCAGGTTTAAAAATGTATACTTCTTCTGTGTATTGATTTTAAGAAAGGCATTGATGTTTATGGTTAGGTACACATTGGAGCGACGATACACACCACAACGATTATATGCAACGCAGGACACGCTAGATAAACTAGTAATATCATCAACCATGTGTAGTTAACTAGTGATTATGATTGATAGATTGTTTTTTTTATAAGATACGTTTAATGCTAGCTAGCTACTTACCTTGGCTTAATGCATTCGCATAACAGGCAGACTCCTCGTGGAGTGTAATGTAATCAGGTGGTTAGAGCGTTGGACTAGTTAACTGTAAGGTTGCAAGAGTGAATCTCCCGAGCTGACAAGGTAAAAATCTGTCGTTCTGCCCCTGGACGAGGCAGTTAACCCACCTTTCCTAGGCCGTCATTGAAAATAAGAATGTGTTCTTAACTGACTAGCCTAGTTATAAAGATTAAATAAAGGTGTAAAATAAATAAATAATAATAATATAAAAAAATGTATCTGCCAAATCGGTGTACAAAAATACTGATTTCTGATTCTTATGAAAACTTGAAATCGGCCCTAATTAATCGGCCATTCCGATTTAATCAGTTGACCTCTACTCCACATACCTGTCTTAATATTACAAAGGAGCTACTGATGTTACTCCTGAATGGAGTCCTTTACAAGAGCACCTGTATATCCAATGGCAAGCTTGTCTAAGAATGATATGCGAATAGAGAATTTTAGGTTAGCATAGAACTACAATTTTTAAGATGCATTATCAGGGCCTAAAATCCCAAGATTGTGTTAAAATCAGGGTTAAAAGTAACACCTGTTACCAGCCAAATGCGGGTATATTTTTGGGTAAAATTTCTATTTTTACCAGCCACGTTGGCGGGTGGTCAGGGATCCACAGCGTGAGCATTTCACTTGCATTTGTTAATTTAAAAAAAAAAGTCAAGTATGAATACATTTTATAGTAAATGCGGCAGTTGCTGATTTCAAAGTATTTTGCCACTTCCCTTCATAGCTGGTAAATTAATCGCACAAAGTCAAAACTAGGAATCCCAAATAGCCTATTCCACTTCGCGCTGCAACACTGCCTGCCTGGGGGGAGAGTGAAATATTCATTTTTAGTAGCACTGCCCACTCCACAGGCATAGAAAATGGTCTAATTTACTTGAAACGAAAGTCTACTGATGAAGTGTGACTTTGTCCTTGTGTTTCTTGGCATTGTTTTGTTCACAAGCTAGGTTGGTTTTTAATGTTTGAGTTTCAACTGATAGGGAAGAGAAGACAATGCTTCGTCTAGTCAGACTCAATAGTGCAGGCACACACATGACTCCATCGCGCTACCATGGTTACCTCCTGCCTTTTAAAGGGGCAGGTTAATGTTTTTGTCTCGTCTGTGACGCTTAGGCTAAACGACTCGGGGTCACCCCATGTGATGGACCAACACCATTATTGAGTTTTTAGAACAATACAGCCAATACGATTTCCCCTAAAATACTTAATGTTGACATATCAACTACAAGCAATATAGACAGCATACATGGTTAATATTTGCGTTTACCTCTGCTAGATCACATTTATCAATAAAAGCTCTGACTTTTGTAAACAAATCAATTATAATCAAGACATGGGTGGAATAAATCATGTTTATCTTGAAAAAATATAAATGATACAAGGTTATCATCACTATTGATGTTTATTGCTTTGAACTGAACATTGGAACAACACATTTTACATACAGTATTTTATGGAAATGGTAAATGAGCCCCATTAAACATGCATTAAGGCCTTTCTACACACATTTGTTTTAATTATTTTTTTACTGTGGGTGTGTTGCAAATGTATTTCTTGCACTTGATGCGTTTGTACTCTGTCTTCCTGTCCTTGGGTCCACACACATCGCAGCGCTTCTTCCTGCTGCTAGCGGCTCAATCTAGAACGATGAAAACATTTTGTTCAGGAATTTTACTAATATCCTATTCACTCACATGCATAGTTACAGCAGGCCAAGGTAGGAGAGTCAGACACACATGTAACAATATCACTTCCTAAATTGGAGTTGTTGGTTCTGTGGGACAGGAAGATGGGACACCAGCATCCTCCTGAATCCTCCTCACAATGGCTGCAGAAGCTGAGGTCCTTGGGATATGTTACCTCCTCTGTATTTGAGGTCTTACCAATGCCCTGCCCAGCTCCTCGAGAAAGAGCCGTCTCCTCCGGAGCTTCCCTCTGTCCCAATCTGGGTTCAACGCCATCCAGATGACAAACACACTGTACACAGAGATGTTGAAGAGTATAACAAGTGGCCAGAGTAAGGTTCTTCTTTTGTAGCTGTAGCCAGTCACCAGCTTGTCTAAATTGTCCACCCCTCCTTTTGTGGCATTGTAATCCATTATGATATCTGGTTTTTGCTGTTCCTGGCTACAGATTCTCCCATCTCTATGCAGCGTACTCATGAGTACCACATTTTTGCCTTTCTTTGGCACGTAGGACACTAGGGATGTGTTCGGCCGTGAACAGACACTTAGAGTAATTAATAAGCCTGTTCCGTGTATTCAACAGCTCTGGCTTGTTTTTTAGTTATGTTTCTTCCATCATCAGCTTCCTCTTGAGGAGCTCCTCTCCCAGCTTGCGCAAAGTTAAAAAAAAAAAAAAAAAAAAAAAAGTTATTGCATGTGATGTTATGGCCACAGAGTCCCTGTGTCACGTCCAAGACAACCCGCATCCCTTGGTTCTTCTCAGGGGCTCCTCCATCTGGCTTCCCTTTATAGACTTGCAAGTTCCACGCATATGATGAAGCAGCATCACAGGCAGCCCAGATCTTGATCCCATATTTTGCAGGTTTAGATGGTATGCACTGCCTGAAGGGGCAGCAGCCCCTAAATATCATAGGCTGTTCATCAACAGTAACGTTGGACCCAAGGTTGTAAAACAGGAGACGGTGGTCCACCCACTGGTCCCACATTGACCTGATGGCAGCTAGCTTGTCTCGCTGCCGCCAAGTTGGTCTGGTGTCTCTGTTATCAAAGAGGATAATCCTGGAAATATAGTGGAAGTGTTCCAGAAACATTGTTGCACAGAAAGTTCTCTGCCAGTTTCTGCATCCCACAGGTATTCTGTGGATTCCCAGCAAGGACCTGAAAACACCAGCAAGGATAAGAACCCCAAAGTATGCATGTAAATGAGTTTGGTCCATCTCTCTCCGAAAACATGCCTTGCATCCAAATTAGTGCAGTCCAGAATGATTTTCTGGATGGTGCCTGGGATAAACAGTTCAAATGAAGACTATGTCCTGCACATGAGTAACCACCACCGCGTCGGCTCTGGTTGCATTCTTATCACATTGGCAGCCATACGGGGTGGCTCATTTCTTGGGCAAGAAGACCATTTCAATTTCACAATGTTTTGGGCATCCATATTTCTCCTCTAGGCTGCTGATAAGCTGGTTGCTGACTGGCTGGTCCTGGGGCTGGCTGAGGGTTAATCTCATTCTCTTCTTCCATCTCACTGTCAGACTCTGAATTGACAGAGACATGATCCTCATGTTTGGAAAACTCCTTCCACACCAGCTTCTCTCTCTGCAAAAATGATTTATAAGGCCCTCTGAGCAGAGATTATTTTTGCCATGCTGATTGATTGTGGTAAAGAGCCACACATGCAAAGCTAGTATAGGTTCACACACTACAAAGGGTAAAGAGTGTGAGAAAAGCACGAGATAGGTTATTGGTGTTGTCTGTTTCCCTGCCTATGTTGAAACAGCAGGCCCAGGGAGGAGGAAGTCATAGTGAAGACACAGCAAACCTTTTTGTTTCATTTTTTACTTGTTTTCACCTACACACACTTTTCCAAACTTTTATTACTCTCGGGTCCAGTGGAACCGAACACCACATACAGTGGGGCAAAAAAAGTATTTAGTCAGCCACCAATTGTGCAAGTTCTCCCACTTAAAAAGATAAGGCCTGTAATTTTCATCATAGGTACACTTCAACTATGACAGACAAAATGAGGAAAAAAAATCCAGAAAATCACATTGTAGGATTTTTAATGAATTTATTTGCAAATTATGGTGTAAAATAAACTTTTGCTATTGAGCAAATCTTACAATGTGATTTTCTGGATTTTGTTTTCTCATTTTTGTCTGTCTTAGTTGAAGTGTACCTATGATGAAAATTACAGGCCTCTCTCATCTTTTTAAGTGGGAGAACTTGCACAATTGGTGGCTGACTAAATACTTTTTTTGCCCCACTGTATGTAATATAAATGTGTAGGGGGTGAAAATGGCTCCCACAGACCTGAACACCACACAAGGGTTAAACAATATACCACATTACTTCTACTAGTAATACATTTATTGTTTTCTTGTGTGATTTGTTTGTTTGTGAAATTACCAGGGGAATAAATCCGAGTGGCTGGTCATTTTTTTTCTATCTACCTGCCACAGTGGCTGGTGGACCAAAAAGTACATTTTATGACCTGGGCATTATAGAGGGGAAAATAATAGTGATGTAAAAAAAACATCTCTTCTTCTGGCCTGTGATTCCACACATGTACATGTTGTAGGATCTTAATTTGATCACTCTGTTGTCGCTGAGAATTTTCTTGCACCGCAGGAATTACATAAATTCACTGAACCTGCACTAAGACGCAGTATTGTACTTTTTATGAAACCTAATTTTGGCCAGCTAATAGCCTAACCACAGATAAAGCATCATTTCAATGTTGGAAAAGTCTGGATTAAACATTCTGTCGCTGCAGGATTCTTTTGTTGTGACAATACAGATCAAATTAAGATTTTTGTAAATTCAATACAATCCTCGAGGAGGACTGCAGTTATGTCAGGGGAGTTTCTGCAGTGCCCCTGATGTTTGTGATGAACCTCTATTCATGGAATCATGTACATAAAGCATTTGAAATTTGATTGAATTAAATCTGGACATCATTGACTATACTGTATTCCTTCTAATCTATAGTCCCAGAGGACAGCTGTAGAGAAAAGTTAGACCTTTTGGACATGGAATTGTAGTATTTGTAGAGTTTGACAGAATAAAATCCCTCCCATGAGTCTTATTTGACACTAGTTCATCACTCTCTCATTCTCAACAGCATGACCAGTCACATGTTCGAGTTGTCTCTGTGTGCTCGCTTTAGAACTCCAGGATAATGGCATCATTAGTCCAAGCCAATGAGTCTCTGTGGAGTCATTTACTGTTCTCTGCATTGTGACTAATATGGGCAAGCAGCTAGTGAGAACCACTATACCAGATTGGATGTATTTAAAAATAAAAAAATAAAAATAAAAATCTCCTAGATTGAACTACTTTGATAGTAAATGTCACTCCCAAGAAATGGCAGGGATGTTTACTCCGTTTCAGGAGGACAATATTATGTATTTAGTTGGCATAAACCTCCATCTTTCATTTCATTTTCAGTGGTTTAAACTTTTCCAAGCCTCAACATACTTCAACGAGCTCATTGTGATTTTTCTGTCTCTTGTCCACAGGCGGCGCAGCAGCAGACTGCCAGCAAGCGTCCCAGCAATAGCACCCCTCCACCCACTCAGCTCAACAAGATCAAGTACTCTAGCGGTCCCCAGATCGTCAAGAAGGAGCGTCGCCAGAGTTCATCACGATTCAACCTCGCCAAGAACCGTGAGCTGCAGAAACTTCCTGCCCTCAAAGGTATCACCAACTAACCCACTAGCTTCTCTAGCTGCATCCTGATTCTCCACCTTTCTCCTCAATTGTGCTGTTCCCTTTACAGATTTAAAAGCATTGGCTTGGTCTAAACATTGGCTGGAGGAGGTTTCCACCATTTTTTAAATTCAGGATGGGAAGTGTACAAGTGCAAGCTTGGGGACACAATCACTGTGTCCTATTCATAGACACCCACATATCCTACATCCTCTCCCCTCACTCCATCCAGAACTGATTGTTCCACCTGTGGTGGCTTTGATGATCAGGGACGTACACATAAGCATTGTTGATCGTTTAGCATCTCTATGAATACTTACTGGCAATAGCTTTTATCTGCATATTTTCATCAGATCCCTACCACTTGCATCAGTCATGGATGTATGCCCTTTCATACCAGTTCTTCAAAAGGCAGGACTGTATGTCTTCCCTCGAATTAATCACACGGATAGGGCCTCAGAAAGTATTCACATCCCTTAACTTAGGCAGGCCACATTTCGTTGTTACAGACTGAATTTAAAATTTATTAAATTGATTTTTTTTTGGTCACTGTCCTACACACAATACTCCATAATGTAAATGTGTTTTGAGAATATTTTTTTTTTTACAAATTCATAAAAAATGTAAAGCTGAAATGTCTTGAGTCAATAAGTATTCAACCCCTTTCCTATGGCAAGTCTAAATAAGTTAAGGACTAAAATAATAACCCACATACGATTATCTGTAAGGTTTCTCAGTCGAGCAGATAGAACCACAAAGACCAGGGAGGTTATCCAATGCCTCTCAAAGGGTACATATTGGTAAATGGGTTAAAGTAAATAAAAAAGCAGACATTGAATTTCCATTTGAGCATGGTGAAGTTATTAATTGCACTTTGGGTGGTGTGTCAATGCACCAAGTCACTGCAAAGTTACAGGCGTCCTTCCTAACTCAGTTGCTGGAGAGGAAGGAAACCGCTCAGGGATTTCACCTTGAGGCCAATGGTTACTTTAAAACTTTTACAGAGTTTATTGGCTGTGATAGGAGAACTAAGGATGGATCAACAACATTGTAGTTACTCAACAATACTAACCTAAGTAACAGAGGGAGAAGAAGGAAGCCTGTACAGAATAAAAATACATTCTAAAACGTGCATCCTGTTTCCAATAAGGCACTAAAGTAAAACTGCAAAAAAAATAATACAACCTCACTGAATACCACTCTACATATTTTCAAGCATGGTGGTGGCTGCATCATGTTATGGGTATGCTTGTCATTGGTGTAACAGTATAACTTTAGACCGTCCCCTCGCCCATACCCGGGCGCGAACCAGGGACCCTCTGCACACATCAACAACAGTCACCCACGAAGCGTCATTACCCATCGCTCCACAAAAGCCGCGGCCCTTGCAGAGCAAGGGGAACTACTACTTCAAGGTCTCAGAGCAAGTGACGTCACCGATTGAAACGCTATTTAGCGCGCACCGCTAACTAAGCTAGCCGTTTCACATCTGTTACATTGGCAAGGACTAGAGTGTTTTTAGGATAAAACATTTTTTATTTAAGCTAAGCACTAGAGGAAAACATGGCTCTGTCTGCTTTTCAACAGACGCTGAGAGACAAATTCACCTTTCAGTAGGCCAAATATACACTGGAGTTGCTTACCACGATAACATTGAATGTTTCTGAGTGGCCTAGTTACAGATTTGACTGAAATCTGGTTGAAAATCTATGGCAAAATCTATGGCTGTATTGCAATGATCAACAACCAACTTTCCAGAGTTTGAAGAATCTTAGAAAGAATGTGCAAATAATGTACAATCCAGGTGTGGAGAGCTCTTAGAGACTTACACAGACTCCCAGCTGTAATCGCTGCCGAAGGTAATTCTAACATGTATTGACTCGGGTATAAAGACTCATATAAATGAGAGATTTCTGTATTTTCATTTTCAATAAATTCACAAATATTTCTAAATACTTGTTTTCACTTATCATTATGGGTTAATGTGTGTAGAAGGGTGAGATTTAAAAAATAAAAAGTTTTATCTGTTTTGAATTCTGGCTGTAACACAACAAAATGTGGAATAAGTCAAGGTGTATGAATACTTTCTGAAGGCACGTACGTCAGCCTATTTTCACCAGAATGTTCATGAAATGTTAGGTTATATTGTTAGAAGTTGGTTATTATTGGAAAACAATGGGATTTCGAGACTCAAATGCCTTTTCAACTCGTATAACTCATAAGGTATGGTATTGATTAAATGAAGATAGCTGCCTTATTGCCTTTATGTTAAGCGTGGTTACTTAGTACAGGCAAAGTCCAAGGTGCTAGCACATAACCTACTCTAAAACCCAGGTTCTCAATGACCACATCCATTTCCTTCTCTGTCACTCTCATTCTTGTGTTTTGTTGCTCAGTCTCTTTCGCTCTCCCTCCTGTTGTGGCTCTGGGCTCTCCTCTCATTGAGAGTCTCCCCTTGTGGCCAGACAGAGGTACAGCAGAGGTACCACATGACACATTGCAGGCATTAATTGCATAGGACCGGGACAATGCCAGTATCGCGATACTCGTTAGTACATTGGCAAGGAAACAAAACACAAAGGAGATTTTGCTTCTTTAGAAAGACAGACCTAATGTTGGAAACAAACATCATTATGCTGCCATCCATAGTCACATTTATTTATTTCCCAAGATATGGAACACACTTTTTTTTTACATACAGCAGGGTTTTAAAAGATCAAAAAGTTGTCTGCTTCGTGTTTTCATTTTTTGCCATCAAAGAAATATTGCAATACAGGTATCGTCACAGCTCTACAATTGGATCAGCAGTGCCTGCACTAAGTCGGACAGTGAAACCTCGCCATAACACACCATGCAGACTAGGGTTTAATATTTTCCCGGTATTTTACAAATGTTCCATCTTGAGAATAAATCCCGGGTAAGTCAGTGTTTCTCGCATTATAAAGCATATACAGTGGCTTGCGAAAGTATTCACCCCCCCCCCTTTGGCATTTTTCCTATTTTGTTGCCTTACAACCTGGAATTAAAATGGATTTTGGGGGGGTTCTATCATTTGATTTAAACAACATGCCTACCACTTTGAAGATGCTAAATATTTTTGGGGGTGAAACAAAAAAGAAATAAGACAAAAAAAACTGAAAACTTGAACGTGCATAACTATTCACCCCCCAAAGTCAATACTTTGTAGAGCCACCTTTTGCTGAAATTATAGCTGCAAGTCTCTTGGGGTATGTCTCAAAAAGCTTGGCACATCTAGCCACTGTGATTGTTGCCCATTCTTCAAGGCAAAACTGCTCCAGCTCTTTCAAGTTGGATGGGTTCTGCTTGTGTACAGCAATCTTTAAGTCATACCACAGATTCTCAATTGGATTGAGGTCTGGGATTTGATTAGGCCATTCCAAGACATTTACATGTTTCCCCTTAAACCACTCGAGTGTTGCTTTAGCAGTATGCTTAGGGTCATTTTCCTGCTGGCAGGTGAACGTCCGTCCCTGTCTCAAATCTCTTGAAGACTGAAACAGGTCTCCCTCAAAAATTTCCCTGAATTTAGCGTCATCCTTCAATTCTGACCACTTTCCCTGCCAATGAAAAACATACCCACAGCATGATCCTGCCACCACCATTGCTTCTCTGTGGGGATGGTGTTCTTGGGGTGATGAGAGGTATTGAGTTCGCGCCAGACATAGTGTTTTACTTGATGGCCAAAAAGTTTAATCTAACCAGAGTAAAGCCCTCCTTGCCTGGTCTGTGTGTTTTAGTGGGCAGCCCTCTCTTGGCAGGTTTGTTGTGGTTCCATATTCTTTTAATAATGGATTTAATGGTGCTCTGTGGGATGTTCAAAGTTTCTGATATTTTTTTTATAACCCAACCCTGATCTGTTCTTCTCCACAACTTTGTCCCTGACCTGTTTGGAGAGCTCCTTGGTCTTTATGGTGCCGCTTGCTTGATGGTGCCCCTTGCTTGGTGGTGTTGCAGACTCTGGGGCCTTTCAGAACAGGTGTATAATCCTGAGATCATGTGACACTTAGATTGCACACAGGTGGACTTTATTGAACTAATTATGCGTAATTAACATTCTAACTTGATGCTACCTGAGCCTGATTAGCCATATATTAAATACATTTTATGAGCTCTACATTAATCACATTTAATGAACCCAAAAAGCCCAAATGATTGTGCCATTATCCAATGCATATACAGTATGATATACGCACGGCAGAAAGACATAAAAGCCCATCGATGTAGCTAGCTATAGCCTATGCTCTCTTGTGTAAATAAATGGAACTAGCCCCAGAGGCTAAACTTTTTGAGTGTGAACTGTATAACTGTATTGTACAGTACATGGCAGTCTTTGTATATTTGTAAACAACAGCTGGTTGTTTTGCTTGCCTGAGGTAGAGTATTTCAGTGTAGTCTACAGCTTATCATATCTACCAAAATAGTTTTTGTCTATATTCTTCGTAGCTGTCTATTTATCACCACAAACCAATGCTGGCACTAAGACCGCTCTCAATGAGCTGTATACGGCCGTAATCAAACAGGAAAATGCTCATCCAGAGGCAGTGCTCCTAGTGGACAGGGACTTTAATGAAGGGAAATTTAAATTTGTTTAACCTAATTTCTACCAGCATGTTAAATGTGCAACCAGAGGAAAAAAAACTCTAGACCACCTTTATTCCACACACAGAGATGTGTACAAAGCTCTCCCTCGCCCCTTTTGACAAATCGGACCACAATTCTATCCTCCTGATTCTTCCGTACAAGCAAAAAATTTAAGCAGGAAGCACCAGCCACTTGGTCAATAAAAAAGTGGTCAGATGAAGCAGATGGTAAGCTGCAGGACTGTTTTGCTAGCACAGACTGAAATATGTTCCCGGGATTCTTCTGATGGCATTGAGGAGTACACCACATCAGTCACTGGCTTCATCAATAAGTGCATTGATGATGTCGTCCCCACAGTACTGTACGTACAAACCCCAACCAAAAGCCATGAAGAAGACACCCCCTCCATTTTAGTCCACAATGGAACATTCCACTTAGTATATAAGAACCCTTTATCAGGCAACATCCACACTGAGCTAAAAGCTAAAATGGAGGGGTGGAAGGGTAGAGCTGCCGCTTTCAAGGAGCGGGACTAACCCGGAAGCTTATAAGAAATCATGCTATGCCCTCCGACGAACCACGCAAGTCGGATGTGGCAAAGCTTGCAAACTACTACGTAATACAAAACGGAAGCACAACCGCGAGCTCCCCAGTGACACGAACCTACCAGACAAGTTAAATGACTTCTATGCTCACTTCGAGGCAAGTAACACTGAAACATGCACGAGAGCATCAGCTGTTCCGGACGACTGTTTGATCATGCTCTCCGTAGCCAATGTGAGTAAGACCTTTTTTTGTGTGTGTGATTTTTATATATTTTTATCTTATTTAATCCCCCCCCTTGCCTCATCGCTGCAACAAGGTCGTGCGTCCTCCGAAACCCCAACCAAGCCTCACTGTTTCTTGACACAATGCCCACTTAACCCGGAAGCCAGCCGCACCAATGGGTCGGGGAAGCACCGTGCACTGCACCCGGCCCGCCACAGGAGTCGCTTGTGCGCGATGGGACAAGGACATCCCTGCCGGGCAAATCCTCCCCTATCCCAGACGACTCTGAGCCAATTGTTCGCCGCCCAATGGGTCTCCCGGTCGCGACCGGCTGTGACAGAATCTGGAATGAACCCAGAATCTCAGCCACAGCTAGCACTGCAATGCGCAGCACCTTACACCACTGCGCCAATCGGGAGCCCCTTGTGAGTAAGACCTTTTAAACAGGTTAACATTCACAAGGCCGCAGGGCCAGATGGATTACCAGGATGTGTACTCCGAGCATGCGCTGACCAACTGGCAAGTGTCTTCACTGACATTTTCACCATCTCCCTGTCAGTCTGTAGTACCAACATGTTTCAAGCAGACCACCATAGTCCCTGTGCCCAAGAACACTACGGTATAACCTGCCTAAATGACTACCGACCCATAGCACTCACACCTGTAGCCATTAAGTGCTTTGAAAGGCTGGTCATGGCTCACATCAACAACATTATCCCAGAAACCCTAGACCCACTCCAATTTCCATACCGCCCCAACAGATCCACAGATGATGCAATCTCTATTGCACTCCACACTACCCTTTCACATCTGGACAAAAGGAACACCTATGTGAGAATGCTATTCATTGACTACAGCTTAGTGTTCAACACCATAGTGCCCTCAAAGCTTATCACTAAGCAAAGGATACTGGGACTTAACACCTCCCTCTGCAACTGGATCATGGACTTCCTGATGGGCCCTCCCCCAGGTGGTAAGGGTAGGTAACAACACATGCGCTATGCTGATCCCCAACACAGGGGCCCCTCCGGTGCGTGCTCAGTCCCCTCCTGTACTCCCTGTTTACTCATGACTGCATGGCCAGGCATGACTCCAACACCATCATTAAGTTAGCCATTGACAATGAAACAGCCTATAGGGACGAGGTCAGAGACCTTGCCCTGTAGTGCCAGGACAACAACCTCTCTCTCAATGTGATCAAGACAAAGGGGGTGATTGTGGACTACAGGAAAAGGAGGACTGAGCACGCCCCATTCTCATCGATGGGGCTGTAGTGGAACAGGTTGAGTGCGTCAAGTTCCTTGGTGTCCACATCACTAACAAACTAACATGGTCCAAGAATACAAAGAGAGCTGTGAAGAGGACATGAAAAAACCTATCCCCCGCAGGAGACTGAAACGATTTGGCGTGGGTCTTCAGATCCTCAAACGGTTCAACAGCTGCACCATCGAGAGCATCCTGACTGGTTGTATCACTGCTTGGTATGGCAACTGCTCGGCCAATCCAACCGCAAAGCACTACAGAGGGTAGTGAGTACAGCCCAGTACATCCCTGGGGCCAAGCTTCCTGTCACCCAGGACCTCTATACCAGGTGGTGTCACAGGAAGGCCCGAAAAATGGTCAGACTCCAGCCACCAAAACCATAGACTGTTCTCTCTGCTACCACACGGCAAGCGGAACCAGAGCATCAAGTCTCGGTCCAAGAGGCTTCTAAACAGCTTCTATCCCCAAGCCATAAGACCCCTGAACATCTAATCAAATGGCTACCCAGACTATTTGAATTGACCCCCCTTTTACGCTGCTGCTACTCTATTTATTTTTTATCTATGTAAGGTCATTTTAATAACCCTACCTACATGTACATATTACCTCAATTACCTTGACTAATCGGTGTACCTGCACATTGACTCTGTACTGGTATCCCATGTGTATATCTCTATTGTTATTTTACTGCTGCTCTTTAATATCCTCTCTATTGTTATTTTACTGCTGCTCTTTAATATCCTCTCGTTATTTTACTGCTGCTCTTTAATATCCTCTCTCTTGTTATTTTACTGCTGCTCTTTAATATCCTCTCTTGTTATTTTACTGCTGCTCTTTAATATCCTCTTGTTATTTTACTCCTGCTCTTTAATATCCTCTCTCTTGTTATTTTACTGCTGCTCTTTAATATCCTCTCTCTTGTTATTTTACTGCTGCTCTTTAATATCCTCTCTTGTTATTTTACTGCTGCTCTTTAATATCCTCTCTCTTGTTATTTTACTGCTGCTCTTTAATATCCTCTCTCTTGCTCTTTAATATCCTCTCTCTTGTTATTTTACTGCTGCTCTTTATTTTTTGCTCTTTAATATCCTCTCTCTTGTTATTTTACTGTGTGTTATTTTACTGCTGCTCTTTTTTCTCAACTGCATTGTTGGTTAAGGGCTTGTAAAGTAAGCATTTCGCCGTAAGGTTGTTGTATTTTGCGCATTTGACAAATAAAATGTGATATTATGGCCTGGAATTATGCACATCATTCAAACTGTGATAAAGCAGAAGAGAACATGTAATTCTGGTGCAGCACATTCATCCTACTAAGTTACAAGTATAGGCAAGTGAATTAGATTAACATTTTTAAATATAATAGCGCATATTTGTATAATTTAGTAGGCTGATGCATATATATATACCTTTCATAATAGTTCCCCTAATGTTATTTGCCTACCTCCTCTATTTCTGTATTGTTGCTTCTTTCCTTCCTTGCTTTCCACAGTTAGATAATCTTTTTAGTTGTCCTTATCTTCATCATTCATCATCCTTGAATAATGTTGGACTAGAATTAGATGCAGAAAGCTTTCACTTCTCTTCACGAAGATTGATTGGTTATGGGTCGGAATAAATAACTGCTATAGCCTACCTACATAGTGCGTTCGCTCTTCTTTCAGACTACCTGAGTTCTATCGGCTGCTGTATTTAACATTCAGCAATAAAGAGCTTGCGTCCTTCTTTGAATAGTCCATCGGTGTAAGAAATTCTATAAAAAAAATTATGTCTAGCAAGATATTTCCTGCATGGGACTCCAAGACCTTAAGGGCGTTTTTTTAAGGAGAGGCCAGCGGAGCACAAGTGCATATTGCTCAAGAGATAGAGGCTATAAGTTAGAAGCTTATTATGCATAACCCATTATTAATTAGCTAAATATAAGGCTAATACTGCATTGAATCTATTACCTGAAAGGTAGACTAGGACACACAGTACCAGTAAAACGTTTGGACACACCTACTCATTCAGATGACCTGGCCTCCACAATCACCTGGCCTCAACCCAATTGAGATGGTTTGGGATGAGTTGGATGGCAGAGTGATGGAAAAGCAGCCAACAAGTACTCTGCATATGTGGGAACTCCTTCAAGACTGTTGGAAAAGCATACCAGGTGAAGCTGGTTGAGAGAATGCCAAGAGTGTTCAATACTGTCAAGGCCAAGGGTGGTTCCTTAGAAGAATCTAAAACATATCAAATATATTTTCAGATGTTTAACACTTTTTTTTTTGATTACTACATGATTCCATGTGTTATTTTATAGTGCATCTTCACCATTATTCTCCAATGTTCAAAATAGTAAAAAATAAAGAGAAACCCTTGATCGAGTAGGTATGTCCAAACTTTTGACTGGTACTGTATATATTAGGGCTATATATCAATCTAGAACAGGATTATCTGTTTTGGATGCGATTTGAATGGAGTTGATGAGTGCTCTGCAGCTGCAAAAAATGTGAACCTCCCCGAAAGCCAGATGGAGATGGGTAAATTAGACCAGCATTCAGTCTTTGTTACTGTAGTATAGGCTATGTTGCAGCAAATGTAGGTCTGTCTGTCACGAAAGAAGTTACCATGATGAGATGATAGGTCTACATACATTGTAAACTGTGCTCCATACTGAGATGGGCAGTCTGTCTTGACGCTGAGCTTTGAATCGTCATGCAAAGGCCGTAGAGAAGGCAGATTTGAACATTGCATATAATTTAACAGTTCCATTTCACGCCATGCAGTTCATATAAATAATTGACTGTTTTTTCGCAGTTGTTTATCCCGGGAAAAGGGAGTGGTTTTGGGCAGTAAATCTCTGTGACCGAGTTTCCCGCCATTCAACCCTAATGCTGGCAGACGAGGCAGAGCCGCTTCTCACATTCACTCTACAACTTAGTCTTTTTTTGACAAATACCTGAATATTTACATATTTTGGTGAATTATGATTTTAGTTCAAGATAAATTCCACCGCAATTGAATTTGATATGAAAATGAGTTCTTAACCAGCCTGTAGAATAAATGCATAGGCTATAGTAAAAGCCCATGGTGTCTCTTTTTAGAAAACAAAAACAAATACTAAAATGTGTAAGTGTGGTTTGTAGTAGATCAGGGATGGGAAACTTTGGTGGGAGTTGGGGCCACAAAAAATCTGTACTCCTCATGAAGGGCCACTTTTCCTGTAATTTTACCTTGATTACTACAAGTTTAGATTGGTAAATTAGCTGGCTGCTAGACTAATTTACCAATCTAAAAAATGTTAGTCACTCCATTAGCCTGTCTGCTATCAGTGACTACAAAACCACATTTTGAAATTGCACCTTGTGTATTCTACCTCTCAACAGTTAAACTGAGAGAAAAAAAAAAATGAAGTTAAACATTTTTTTTAAATAAATGCATTGTAATTTTTGTATTATGTTTTAACCCTGTAGTAGATGCTTGTTTCTCAGTCTAAGATTTGTTATTTGGATGTGACTGCAGACATTTCCCTGTTCCATACACACTCTGCAGTCAACATCGGCATCGGACTGGTGATGAATTCACTTATAGCTGTAGTCAAAGCAATGGTGATAATGCATGTACAGTAGAGACTTTATTGCTGTAGCGTTATGTGTTGCTTTAGCCCTTCATAAGCACTATTGGTTTTCTTTATTGATCCCAAACATCTGCTTTACACTGCAGTGTTGTGACAGTAATCTCACAGAGAAAGGTCCGTGTTTGTTTGCTGTTCCTCGCCAGGGCGATTTCAGCCATGGGTTTTGCATTAGGACTATTTTTCCCAACAAGACAGTGATTTTTGTCCAGTGGCTCTGTGCTGCTGTGTGTGTCTGTCTAGTGCCTGAGGCTGTGTTACACATGTCCCTATAGACTCTCCCTCTCTCTATTCCCCTCGGCTCGTGATCAGCACATTCTGTTGAATGTCTCTGGTATGTGACCCGTCTACCCTCGGCAGCAGCTCGGTTTTTCTGGGAATGTTCAAATTTGAATATTCCGGGAAGTGGGATTAACCCTATTGGATGAACTGTGTGCTGCCAAGTGTTGAAGTGCTGCTATAGGATAAGACGGATTATAGTTGTATGTTTTAATTATATGTTTAAGGGAAGAGTAGATCGCAGCTTCCCATGGCATGCATGTTAAAGTCTGCAGTTGTATTTCAGAGATCACAGAGGATTTGAAGCTTGGATGCAAATGGATGCAGAGAATAAATGATAGGTCCTATTGGTTGTTTTAGCTAGCCACTTGGAGTGCATTGTGCGTTTGCGAGAATTCTGTGAAAGAATAGGGATTGAACTAGGATTACTTATGATACAATAACTGATCCATACTGCTGATCTCTCAGAGCACCTGAGATCTCAGCCCATATAGGTCAGAGGTCACATTGGTGTGTTATGCTACATTCCTCCCCAGAGCCTGTGCGTGCGTGCGTGTGTATTTTGTGTTAGAGCTGGGCGATATGGGAAAAATCCATATTATAATAAATTGACAATTGTTTGCTATATGGACAATAAATACAACGCAAAAATAGTATGTAATTTCATCTAACTTATCCAGGGAATGCATGATTTGATATTTTGATGTGCAACCTGTCAAAATAGGATCCAGAATTATCATATTTATCTTTGGCTCTTCGGAAGAATTTGCCGACATCTTTGTGTATATTGGGCTTTTGGCTATATTTTTCACCACCTGAGGAAATGGGAACTCAAAACATTTAGCTAGATTGCTAAAGCCGGAACTAAGTTTATTTACTGTTTCACTGATTTATTTATTTTCTAGAAAAGTGAGGTGATCAAAAAATAACAAATACACCCCCCCCCCCCAAACAGAATTGACTGCAAATTGATACCAAGTGAGAGGGTTTTTCATAGATAATGAAGAAGGAATAAATAAGCACTTTACCACATGGCAATATGCACCTGTGCAAGCTCTGGGCCTCGTGTGCTTCAAGAGTTATATTAATCCAAGTGAAAACCTACGCTAGGAAATCCTCCCTGTGTAATTTGGAAAAAGAATGTGGATAATGTTAATTATTATAATCATGGGCACTATCTTGTCAGTTTTTTTTTTTTTTTGAACATTTTACTGATTGACAAACATAACAGCATTATTAACAAAAAAAAGTACTAAATGTATAATCGGTTAATTACTTAAATGTATTGCCTTAACTAAGCTTTAACAAAATATTAGCTAATATGAAAAGGCCTATCATAGACCACACTTGATAGGCTACTGTATATAATCATTCAAGTTAGGTCTGTCAAGTGAATGCAGCACTGGAAAAAGTGCAACCCAATCCCTATCATCTACAGGGTGAAACTTAATTTATGTGATGTGTGTGTATATAGGGCAATAAAGTAGAATATTTGATTTTCTAATTCAATAATTACTGACAAATAATTGCAATCAAATGAAATGTGTATGTAATAATGTGTTCATTACCTGACTGTATCCTATAGCCTATAGCAAGGTTTCCATGTTTGGCCCCACAAGCGTTCCTGAGCCCCATAAATCTACTTATTTAAAAAACAAAAACGGTTTAAAAAAGACCCACCAGGAAATCAGCTCCAAGTGATTTTAATTAAAGAAATCTGTTCAAGTATTCCTACGCATAATCGAGAGACGTGTGATTGTATACAAATGTAAGCAAGGATGTAAATTATTACGTTTTAGTCTAACGTTATTTCTGTTTGGGCTTCTTGTTGTCAATTTGCAGTTTACAAATTATTCATAATTATTTTCTGGCCCCCTGACCATCCTCTCAAGACAAAATCATCCTGCGGTTGAATCTAGTTGATCATCCCTGGCCTATAGGCTAGAGCAAAATAGTCATACAAATATAAATAGGCCTATCATAGACGAGGCCTTTAATTTGAAGAAAGAGGGACAATCATTCAAGTTAGGCCTATCAAATGAATGCTTTGAAAAAAGTACATTTCAATCCGCCATAGATTATATTTTACCGTATAATCTACAGAATAAAATGTTTATTTAAAATGTGCAATTAGAAGCGTCAATCCCATACAGAGCAAGCTTCAAGGCCAATAGACCTATACAGTCAACTCACTCACTGCATCCTTCTTCGATGGCATCATCCGGCTGCCAGGAAAAGCCCCCACTTTGGAGTCGACCACATCATTTTGTTACGTTACAGCCGTATTCTAAAATTGATTTCAATTGTTTATTCCCCTCATCAATCTATGTACACTACCCCATAATGACAAAGAAAAAACAGGTTTTTAGAAATGTTTGCAAATGTTTAAAAAAATAATAATAAATTAAATATCACATTTACATAAGTATTCAGACCCTTTACTCAGTACTTTGTTGAAGCATATTTGGCAGCGATTACAGCCTCGTCTTCTTGGGTATGACAATACAAGCTTGGCACACCTATATTTGTTCTCCCATTCTTCTCTGCAGATCCTCTCAAGCACTGTCAGGTTGGCTGGATGAGCGTTGCTGCACAGCTATTTTCAGGTCTCTCCAGAGATGTTCATTTGGGTTCAAGTCCAGGCTGTGGATGGGCCACTCAAGGACATTCAGAGACTTGTCCCGAAGCCACTTCTGTCTTGGCTGTGTGCTTAGGGTTGTTGTCCTGTTGGAAGGTGAACCTTCACCCCAGTCTGAGGTCCTGAACGCTTTGGAGCAGGTTTTCATCAAGGATCTCTCTGTACTTTGCTCTGTTCATCTTTCCATCCTGACTGGTCTCCCAGTCCCTGCTGCTGAAAAACAGCCCCACAGCATGATGCTGCCACCACTATGCGTCACCATAGGGATAGTGCCAGGTTTCCTCCAGACGTGATGCTTGGCATTCAGGCCAAAGAGATCAATCTTGGTTTCATCAGACCAGAGAATCTTGTTTCTCATTGTCTGAGAGTCCTTTAGGTTCCTTTTGGCAAATTCTATGCGGGCTGTCATGTACCTTTTTTCTGAGGGGATTGGCTTCCGTCGGGCCATAAAGGCCTGATTGGTGGAGTGCTGCAGAGATGGTTGTCCTTCTGGAAGGTTCTCCCATTGCCACAGAGGAACTCTGTAACTCTGTCAGAGTGACCATCAGTTTCTCCCTGACCAAGGCCATCCTCCACTGATTGCTCAGTTTGGCTCTAGGAAGTGTCTTGGTGTTTCCAAACTTCTTCCATTTAAGAATGATGGAGGCCACTGTGTTCTTGGGGACCTTCAATGCTGCCGAAATGTTTTGGTACCCTTCCCCAGATCTGTGCCTCGACACAATCTTGTCTCTGAGCTCTACCGACAATTCCTTCGACCTCATGGCTTGGTTTTTGCTCCGACATGCACTGTCAACTTTGGGACCTTATATAGACAGGCGTATGTCTTTCCAAATCATGTCCAACCAATTGAATTTACCACAGGTGGACTCCTATCAAGTTGTCGAAACATCTCAAGGATGAACAATGGAAACAGGATGCACCTGAACTCAATTTCGAGTCTCATAGTAAAGTGTCTGAATACTTATGTAAATAAGTTATTTCTGTTTTTGTTTTTTTATACCATTGAGAACATTTCTAAAAAGCTCTTTTCCCTTTGTCATTATGGGGATTTGTGTGTAGATTGATGAGGTAAAAATGTGTTTTCATCAATTTTAGAAGAAGGCTATAATGTAACAAAATATAGAAAAAGTAAATGGGTCTGAATTAATTTGCTAAATCGTAATTACTTCGCTACTATGGCCTTACCTCCTTACTCCATTTGCACACACTGTATATAGATTTTTCTATTGTGTTATTGACTGTACTTTTGTTTATCCAATGTGTAACTCTGTGTTGTTGTTTTTTGTCGCACTGCTTTGCTTTATCTTGGTCAGGTTGCAGTTGAATATGAGAACTTAATTTAAACAGGTAGGCCAGTTGAGAAGAAGGTGAAATAAATAAAAAACATTCTGAATGCACTGTATCTCCCAAGAGAAAGAATCAAGAGTGAGCGAAACGGCGCCCCTCTGTCTCTCTACATTTAGGCCATCTATCTGATGCTGCCTAGTCTAAACGAGTTTGACATTTGTTGCAGCCTGTAGCATTTATTAAGGCAAGTGAAGCCAGCGAACATCTGGCATCCTTTGTCAAAACATGTATAGGCAATTATTTGTATCGGCTTTGAGCTCAACTGAAGAAAGTGTCAAAGGAAGTCAGCTTGGATTTGGCGTCACTCCTTTCAAATCCCATTGACAGCGTTCGTCATTTGACAGGAAAACTTGAGTTGTTGCATCTTGTTGTGTTGTCCTCCGGTGGCTAGTTAACCAGGTTGCTAAAATTGGCCCTTAGGGATTTGGCCCTTTTGGGATTTGTTTTAACTTAATTCTCCTTACTGGCCAATGATTATAACGGCAATTCTGATCCAACCATGAATCCATACATTGTTGTGCCCCTGGCCTTAGAGGATGGAAGTTCCATATGTAGCTTGATGTAGAAGGCTAATATTAACTTGCTAATGTTGCCCATGAAGGGAAGTTAGGCTATCGAGCAAGCATTTTAGCCAGGTAGACATCGGACAGCAACATTCTTTAAGTGTGTATGGTATGACAGTGATAGACCGTTTCATCAACATTAAAGAGAGGAGGATGGCGTTGACGTTTCTCTACAAGTAGGGGGAAATCAACATGTTTTTGGGGCCTTCCTCTGACACCGCCTAGTATATAGGTCCTGGATGGCAGGAAGCTTGGCCCATGTGATGTACTGGGCATACGCACTACCCTCTGTAGCACCTTACGAGCGGATTGTTGTGGAAGAGAGACTGTATATTCTTCAAACAACAACTTTATTATACGATTTGCAAAAATGGAGCGGTTAACAATCACTCAATGGTGCAGAGTTAAGAGCCCAACGAACAGAGTTGGGTTTCGGCTTTTATAGAAAAAGTACAACCTCTTTCTATATGTGGCAGTTAGCAGATAGTAAAACAGGGAATGTGTCACATGGTACGGTCGCACCCAAACGGCTCTTAGCTGTGCACCCAGTCTTATGATTAAGTCACACAAAGACAAGTTTGTATCTGGTTAGAAAAAAACATAAGCATATAACAAGAGACCGTTCTGAGTAAAAAAACAGAGCAGCTTGTCTAATTTGTCATTATCCACCACCATTTGAAAGCTTGCTCTATTGACAACATGACTTAGCTAAGTTATAAAATACGATCTTACGGTGTTAGGCTTTCACAAGGCAATTCAGAGAAACTGATCATCATTTTGGTGTGCGTCGGAGTCCAGAGTGCGTTCATGTGCGTGTTCCGCGGCAAACTTTTTTCGCAATAGCTAAACGGACTCATTCTGTTCAAAACAACCCAGGGTAGTATACCATGTCATCTTGTAACTGTACAGCAAACGTAGTGATCATAACTGTTGACACAGTATATGACATGAGTATCATGATATGGAAATGTGAAGGGCAACTTCTTGTCGCGTGCGGTACTCAAGTTCAGAACGTCTGTCAGTCAAAACCCTTGAAGCGCAGAGCCTGAGCTCGAACTTCATTTATAGCATGTTACTGTACAGCCACCGCATTCCAATTGAGGCGCTTATCAGTGCCCAAATCTGCTATTTGTTAAGTGTGAAGGGCTACCATTATGCAACAACACACTCGTCACACACTCTAGGTCACGTGTCTGACTTATTCTACGGAGGGCCGAGTGTCTGCGGGTTTTCGCTCCTCCCTTGTACTCGATTGATGAATTACGGTCACTAATTAGTAAGGAACTCCCCTCATCTGGTTGTCTAGGTCTTAATTGAAAGGAAAAAAACAAAAAGACAGCAGACACTACGCCCTCCATGGGATGAATTTGACATCCCTGCTCTAGATAGACTGACCCACCCATAGGAGTCTGAATTCCTCCATGGTACAGTGTGGGGCCCTCTGCGTGAGTGGACACGTGTCCTTTCTCTCAGGTCCGTGAAGGGGCTGAAAACTACAGGAGACCTTGATGTTCATTGTCCAGGAGAAGGGGGGTGTATGACTCTGACACTTTATCCTCAATGTTAGCCATGAACAAAATGATGGGATCACAAAATGACAGACCAAGTGTATAATGTTTTCTGAAGGTTAAGAATCACTAGCTAGCCCAGGGCTCCCCAACCCCATTCCTGGAGCGCTACCCTCCTGTAGGTTTTCAATCCAACCCCAGTTGTGGCTAACCTGAATTAGCTTAACAACCATCTAATTATTAGAATCGGGTGTGCTAAATTAGGGTTGGAGTGAAAACCTACACGACGGTAGCTCTCGAGGAACAGGGTTGGAGAGCCCTGATCGATCCTAACCCCCAGACATACAGCATACCATTGATCTCACCCCCTGCTCTCTCTCTCTCTCTCTCTTTCTCTCTCATCTTCAGATGCGCCTCTTATCGACCGGGAAGAGCTGTTTGTGCAGAAGCTGCGCCAGTGCTGCGTACTCTTTGACTTTGTCACGGACCCCCTAAGCGACCTGAAGTACAAGGAGGTGAAGCGTGCCGGTCTGAATGAGATGGTGGAGTACATCACGCACAGCCGCGAAGTGGTCACCGAGTCCATCTATCCCGAGGGTGTCATCATGGTAAGAGGAGAACACACACACAAACTCTAGTGAACATGCATGCAGTCGCACCACAGTCACAAGAGCATTCGGAAAGTATTCAAACCCCTTGGCTTTTTCCACATTTTGTTATGTTACAGCCTTATTCTAAAATATATATATTTTTTAAATTGACTACATGCAATACCGGATAATGACAAAGCCAAAACTCTCAAGCTCTGTCAGGTTGGATGGGGAGGGTCGCTGCACAACTATTTTCAGGTCTGTCCAGAGATGTTTGATCGGGTTCAAGTCCGGGCTCTGTCTGGGCCACTCAAGGACATTTAGAGACTTGTACTGAAGCCACTCCAACGCTGTCTTGGCTGTGTGCTTGGGGTTGTTGTCCTGTTGGAAGGTGAACCTGATCTGCAGAGAAGAGTATGAGAACTTCCCAAATACAGGTGTGCCAAGCTTGTAGCGTCATACCCGAGAAGACGGCAGGGTAGCCTAGTGGTTAGAGCGTTGGACTAGTAACCGGAAGGTTGCAAGTTCAAAACCCCGAGCTGACAAGGTAAAAATCTGTCGTTCTGCCCCTGAACAGGCAGTTAACCCACTGTTCCTAGGCCGTCATTGAGAATAAGAATTAGTTCTTAATTGACTCACCTGGTTAAATAAAGGTAAAAAAAAATAAAAAAGACTCGAGGCTGTAACGGTGCTTCAACAAAATACTGAGTAAAGAGGCTTAATACTTATGTACATATGATCTGTTTTTTACATTTTGTATTAATTAGCAAAAATGTCTAAAAACCTGTTTTCACTTTGTCATTATGGGGTATTGTGTGTAAATTGATGAGGGGAAACATGTATTTAATCCATTATAAATAAGGCTGTAACGTAACAAAATGTGGGGAAGGGTTCTGAATACTTTCCGAATACACTGCACTCAACACAATGTGGAAGGGCCAACATTTTAATCACATGTGGGTGTAAACATGCTGTCACCTCACCATGCTACATCCTGACTCTAATGACTTCTGCCTGGCCTCGCTCAGGATTCCACCCAGCACAGTGGGGGGAGAGAATCAACATCAAACCCTTGAGCTTACAAAGTCCATTATTTATTTTAGTGATGAGTTAGATCGAGCCAAATCCCTCCGGAAGCATTTAAACCCAGCATCTCTCCCTCTCTCCTCCCCTTGTCATACGCTCTTACTCTCTCATCCCCTTGTCATACGCTCTTACTCTCTCCTCCCCTCTGAGTTACACCTACCCTCTCTCCTGCCTCCTGGGGTATTCTCCCTCTCTCCTGCAACCTGGGGTATTCTCCCTCTCTCCTGCATCCTGGGGTATTTTATCCTACCTCCTGGGGTATTCTCCCTCTCTCCTGCCTCCTGGGATATTCTCCCTCTCTCCTGCCTCCTGGAGTATTCTCCCCCTCTCCTGCCTCCTGGAGTATTCTCCCCCTCTCCTGCCTCCTGGAGTATTCTCCCCCTCTCCTGCCTCCTGGAGTATTCTCCCCCTCTCCTGCCTCCTGGGGTATTCTCCCCCTCTCCTGGCTCCTGGGGTATTCTCCCCCTCTCCTGCCTCCTGGGGTATTCTCCCCCTCTCCTGCCTCCTGGGGTATTCTCCCCCTCTCCTGCCTCCTGGGGTATTCTCCCCCTCTCCTGCCTCCTGGGGTATTCTCCCCCTCTCCTGCCTCCTGGGGTATTCTCCCCCTCTCCTGCCTCCTGGGGTATTCTCCCCCTCTCCTGCCTCCTGGGGTATTGTCCCCCTCTCCTGGCTCCTGGGGTATTGTCCCCCTCTCCTGGCTCCTGGGGTATTGTCCCCCTCTCCTGGCTCCTGGGGTATTGTCCCCCTCTCCTGCCTCCTGGGGTATTCTCCCTCTCTCCTGCCTCCTGGGGTATTCTCCCTCTCCCCTGCCTCCTGGGGTATTCTCCCCTGCCTCCTGGGGTATTCTCCCTCTCCCCTGCCTCCTGGGGTATTCTCCCTCTCTCCTGCCTCCTGGGGTATTCTCCCTCTCCTGCCTCCTGGGGTATTATCCCTCTCTCCTGCCTCCTGGGATATTCTCCCTCTCTCCTGCCTCCTGGGGTATTATCCTGCCTCCTGGAGTATTCTCCCTCTCTCCTGCCTCCTGGGGTATTCTCCCCCTCTCCTGCCTCCTGGGGTATTCTCCCCCTCTCCTGCCTCCTGGGGTATTCTCCCTCTCTCCTGCCTCCTGGGGTATTATCCCTGCCTCCTGGGGTATTCTCCCCCTCTCCTGCCTCCTGGGGTATTCTCCCCCTCTCCTGCCTCCTGGGGTATTCTCCCCCTCTCCTGCCCCCTGGGGTATTCTCCCCCTCTCCTGCCTGCTGGGGTATTCTCCCCCTCTCCTGCCTCCTGGGGTATTCTCCCCCTCCCCTGCCTCCTGGGGTATTCTCCCCCTCCCCTGCCTCCTGGGGTATTCTCCCTCTCCCCTGCCTCCTGGGGTATTCTCCCCTGCCTCCTGGGGTATTCTCCCTCTCTCCTGCCTCCTGGGGTATTCTCCCTCTCTCCTGCCTCCTGGGGTATTCTCCCTCTCTCCTGCCTCCTGGGGTATTATCCCTCTCTCCTGCCTCCTGGGATATTCTCCCTCTCTCCTGCCTCCTGGGGTATTATCCTGCCTCCTGGAGTATTCTCCCTCTCTCCTGCCTCCTGGGGTATTCTCCCCCTCTCCTGCCTCCTGGGGTATTCTCCCCCTCTCCTGCCTCCTGGGGTATTCTCCCCCTCTCCTGCCTCCTGGGGTATTCTCCCCCTCTCCTGCCTCCTGGGGTATTCTCCCCCTCTCCTGCCTCCTGGGGTATTCTCCCCCTCTCCTGCCTCCTGGGGTATTCTCCCCCTCTCCTGCCTCCTGGGGTATTATCCTGCCTCCTGGAGTATTCTCCCTCTCTCCTGCCTCCTGGGGTATTCTCCCTCTCTCCTGCCTCCTGGGGTATTCTCCCCCTCTCCTGCCTCCTGGGGTATTCTCCCCCTCTCCTGCCTCCTGGGGTATTATCCTGCCTCCTGGAGTATTCTCCCCCTCTCCTGCCTCCTGGGGTATTCTCCCCCTATCCTACCTCCTGGGGTATTCTCCCTCTCTCCTGCCTCCTGGGGTATTCTCCCCCTCTCCTGCCTCCTGGGGTATTCTCCCCTCTCCTACCTCCTGGGGTATTCTCCCTCTCTCCTGCCTCCTGGGGTATTATCCCTCTCCCCTGCCTCCTGGGGTATTATCCCTCTCTCCTGCCTCCTGGGGTATTATCCCTCTCTCCTGCCTCCTGGGGTATTCTCCCTCTCTCCTGCCTCCTGGAGTATTATCCTGCCTCCTGGAGTATTATCCTGCCTCCTGGTGTATTCTCCCCCTCTCCTGCCTCCTGGGGTATTCTCCCCCTCTCCTGCCTCCTGGGGTATTCTCCCCCTCTCCTGCAGTATTATCCTGCCTCCTGGGGTATTCTCCCTCTCCCCTGCCTCCTGGGGTATTCTCCCTCCTGCCTCCTGGAGTATTCTCCCCCTCTCCTGCCTCCTGGAGTATTATCCTGCCTCCTGGAGTATTCTCCCTCTCTCCTGCCTCCTAGAGTATTCTCCCCCTCTCCTGCCTCCTGGAGTATTATCCTGCCTCCTGGGGTATTCTCCCTCTCCCCTGCCTCCTGGGGTATTCTCCCCCTCTCCTGCCTCCTGGAGTATTATCCTGCCTCCTGGAGTATTCTCCCCCTCTCCTGCCTCCTGGAGTATTATCCTGCCTCCTGGAGTATTCTCCCCCTCCCCTGCCTCCTGGGGTATTCTCCCCCTCTCCTGCCTCCTGGGGTATTCTCCCCCTCTCCTGCCTCCTGGGGTATTCTCCCCCTCTCCTGCCTCCTGGGGTATTCTCCCCCTCTCCCGCCTCCTGGGGTATTCTCCTGCCTCCTGGGGTATTCTCCCCCTCTCCTGCCTCCTGGGGTATTCTCCCTCTCCCCTGCCTCCTGGGGTATTCTCCCTCTCTCCTGCATCCTGGGGTATTCTCCCTCTCTCCTGCCTCCTGGGGTATTCTCCCTCTCCCCTGCCTCCTGGGGTATTCTCCCTCTCCCCTGCATCCTGGGGTATTCTCCCTCTCTCCTGCCTCCTGGGGTATTCTCCCTCTCCCCTGCCTCCTGGGGTATTCTCCCTCTCTCCTGCATCCTGGGGTATTCTCCCTCTCTCCTGCATCCTGGGGTATTCTCCCTCTCTCCTGCCTCCTGGGGTATTCTCCCTCTCTCCTGCCTCCTGGGATATTCTCCCTCTCTCCTGCCTCCTGGGGTATTCTCCCCCTCTCCTGCCTCCTGGGGTATTCTCCCCCTCTCCTGCCTCCTGGAGTATTATCCTGCCTCCTGGAGTATTCTCCCTCTCTCCTGCCTCCTGGAGTATTCTCCCTCTCTCCTGCCTCCTGGGGTATTCTCCCCCTCTCCTGCCTCCTGGGGTATTCTCCCCCTCTCCTGCCTCCTGGGGTATTCTCCCCCTCTCCTGCCTCCTGGGGTATTCTCCCCCTCTCCTGCCTCCTGGGGTATTCTCCCCCTCTCCTGCCTCCTGGGGTATTCTCCCCCTCTCCTGCCTCCTGGGGAATTCTCCCTCTCTCCTGCCTCCTGGGGTATTCTCCCTCTCTCCTGCCTCCTGGGGTATTCTCCCTCTCCTGCCTCCTGGGGTATTCTCCCTCTCCCCTGCCTCCTGGGGTATTCTCCCTCTCTCCTGCCTCCTGGGGTATTCTCCCTCTCTCCTGCCTCCTGGGGTATTCTCCCTCTCCCCTGCCTCCTGGGGTATTCTCCCTCTCTCCTGCCTCCTGGGGTATTCTCCCTCTCTCCTGCCTCCTGGGGTATTCTCCCCCTCTCCTGCCTCCTGGAGTATTCTCCCTCTCTCCTGCCTCCTGGGGTATTCTCCCTCTCCCCTGCCTCCTGGGGTATTCTCCCTCTCCCCTGCCTCCTGGGGTATTATCCCTCTCTCCTGCCTCCTGGGGTATTATCCCTCTCTCCTGCCTCCTGGGGTATTATCCCTCTCTCCTGCCTCCTGGGGTATTATCCTGCCTCCTGGAGTATTATCCTGCCTCCTGGAGTATTCTCCCCCTCTCCTGCCTCCTGGGGTATTCTCCCCCTCTCCTGCCTCCTGGGGTATTATCCCTCTCTCCTGCCTCCTGGGGTATTATCCCTCTCTCCTGCCTCCTGGGGTATTATCCTGCCTCCTGGAGTATTATCCTGCCTCCTGGAGTATTCTCCCCCTCTCCTGCCTCCTGGGGTATTCCCCCCCTCTCCTGCCTCCTGGAGTATTATCCTGCCTCCTGGGGTATTCTCCCTCTACCCTGCCTCCTGGGGTATTCTCCCCCTCTCCTGCCTCCTGGAGTATTATCCTGCCTCCTGGGGTATTCTCCCTCTCCCCTGCCTCCTGGGGTATTCTCCCTCTCTCCTGCCTCCTGGGGTATTATCCTGCCTCCTGTGGTATTCTCCTTCTCTCCTGCCTCCTAGAGTATTCTCCCCCTCTCCTGCCTCCTGGAGTATTATCCTGCCTCCTGGGGTATTCTCCCCCTCTCCCGCCTCCTGGAGTATTCTCCCCCTCTCCCGCCTCCTGGGGTATTCTCCCCCTCTCCCGCCTCCTGGGGTATTCTCCCCCTCTCCCGCCTCCTGGGGTATCCTCCCCCTCTCCCGCCTCCTGGGGTATCCTCCCCCTCTCCCGCCTCCTGGGGTATCCTCCCCCTCTCCCGCCTCCTGGGGTATCCTCTCCCGCCTCCTGGGGTATCCTCTCCCGCCTCCTGGGGTATCCTCTCCCGCCTCCTGGGGTATCCTCTCCCGCCTCCTGGGGTATCCTCTCCCGCCTCCTGGGGTATCCTCTCCCGCCTCCTGGGGTATTCTCCCCCTCTCCTGCCTCCTGGAGTATTATCCTGCCTCCTGGGGTATTCTCCCTCTCCCCTGCCTCCTGGGGTATTCTCC
Source organism: Oncorhynchus masou masou (assembly GCF_036934945.1). NCBI lineage: Eukaryota > Metazoa > Chordata > Actinopteri > Salmoniformes > Salmonidae > Oncorhynchus > Oncorhynchus masou. The sequence goes on from NC_088235.1 coordinate 59,404,889, forward strand.
CCCTCTCCTGCCTCCTGGAGTATTATCCTGCCTCCTGGGGTATTCTCCCCCTCTCCCGCCTCCTGGGGTATTCTCCCCCTCTCCCGCCTCCTGGGGTATTCTCCCCCTCTCCCGCCTCCTGGGGTATTCTCCCCCTCTCCCGCCTCCTGGGGTATCCTCCCCCTCTCCCGCCTCCTGGGGTATCCTCCCCCTCTCCCGCCTCCTGGGGTATCCTCTCCCGCCTCCTGGGGTATCCCCTCCCGCCTCCTGGGGTATCCTCTCCCGCCTCCTGGGGTATCCTCTCCCGCCTCCTGGGGTATCCTCTCCCGCCTCCTGGGGTATCCTCTCCCGCCTCCTGGGGTATTATCCCCCTCTCCCGCCTCCTGGGGTGGCTAGGAAAAACTCCCTAGTAAGGCCGGAAAGTAGGATGAAACCTGGCTATGAGTGGTGGCCAGTCCTCTTCTGGCTGTGCCGGGTGGAGATTATAACAATACATGGCCAAGATGTTCAACATTCATAGATTATCAGCAGGGTCAAATAATAATAAATCACACTTACTACCAAGAAACAAGACCGAGTATAGCCCACAACGATCTCCCCCACGGCACGAACCCGAGGGGGGGCGCCAACCCGGACAGTATGATCACGTCACTGACTCAACCCACTCAAGTGACGCACCCCTCCTAGGGACGGCATGGAAGAGCACCAGTCAGCCAGTGACTCAGCCTCTGTAATAGGGTTAGAGGCAGAGAATTCCAGTGGAGAGAGGGGAACCGGCCAGGCAGAGACAGCAAGGGCAGTTCTTCGCTCCAGTTACCTTTCCGTTCACCTTCACAACCCTGGGCCAGATTACACTCAATCATAGGACCTGCTGAAGAGATGAGTCTTCAATAAAGACTTAAAGGTTGAGACCGAGTTTGCACATCTCACATGGATAGGCAGACCATTCCATAAAAATTGAGCACTATATGAGAAAGCCCTGCCTCCAGCTGTTTGCTTAGAAATTCTAGGGCCAATGAGGCCTGCGTCTTGTGACCGTAGCGTATTTTTAGGTATGTACGGCAGGACCAAATTGGGAAGATAGGTAGGAGCCAGCCCATGTAATGCTTTGTCGCTTAGCAATAAAACATTGAAATCAGCTGTAGCCTTAACAGGAAGCCAGAGGCTAGCACTGGGGTAATATGATCCATTTTTTGGTTCTAGTCAAGAATCAAGCAGCTGTGTTTAGCACAAACTGAAGTTTATTTAGTGCTTTATCCAGTTAGCCTGGATAGTAGAGCATTGCAGTAGTCTAATCTAGAAGTGACAAAAGCATGGATTAATTTTCCTGCATAAGTTTTTGGACAATGTTTCTGATTTTTGTAATGTTACGTAGATGGAAAAAAGCTGTCCTTGAATCAGTCTTGATATGTTCGTCAAAAGAGAGTAATCAGGGTCCAGAGTAATGCCGAGGTCCTTCACGGTTTCGTTTGAGACGACTGTACAACCATCAAGATGAATTGTCAGATCCAACACGATATCTCTTTTTCTTGGGACCTAGAACTAGCCTCTCTGTTTTCTCTGTTTAAAAGTAAAACATTTGCGGGCCTCCCGGGTGGCGCAGTGGTTAAGGGACTGCAGCACCAGCTGTGCCATCAGAGTCCCTGGGTTTGCGCCCAGGCTCTGTCGTAACCGGCCGAAACCGACGCACAATTGGCCTAGCGTCGTCCGGGTTAGGGAGGGCTTGGTCGGTAGTGGTGTCCTTGTCTCATCGCGCACCAGCGACTCCTGTGGCAGGCCGGGCGCAGTGCGCGCCAACCCAAGGTGGCCAGGTGCACGGTGTTTCCTCCGACACATTGGTGCGGCTGGCTTCCGGGTTGGATGCGCGCTGTGTTAAGAAGCAGTGTGGCTTGGTTGGGTTGTGTATCGGAGGACGCATGACTTTCAACCTTCGTCTCTCCCGAGCCCGTACGGGAGTTGTAGCGATGAGACAAGATAGTAGCTACTACAACAATTGGATACCACGAAATTGGGGAGAAAAAGGGGGTACATTTTTTTAAAGTAAAACATTTGCCACCACCCACTTCCTTATGTCTGAAACACAGGCTTCCAGGGAGGGCAATTTTGGGTTACAGCCTGCACCCTCTCTCATTGTGGAGCTAGAGGAGTTAGAGCCCTGTCTACCTCGGAGGCCCTCTCTCCCTCTCTTTTTGCGCTGTGCTCAACGAGTAATAAGTGTGCGCTCGGGGGTGATCAATTATCCACCACCTTCTCCCTTTCATCTTGCTGCTGTCGTCTCTCCCTCTGTTACGGATCCCTTTTTGGCCTGACAGTCTAGGGGGGATGGTAATGAGACCCGTAACATAACTCATGCAAATTATAATAGTGACAAAGCAAAAGTGTGAACGAAATAACCAGGACAACTGAAATCTACCGTCAAACTCAAGGTTTATTTGAAAACACACGGTAATGGGGGGGGGGGGCTGAGCTGGACCCAAGGAAAGAAACAATAAGTATTCAAAAAAAAAAACTAAGCTAGGATAGCCTACTTTAACAACAGCTAACTAACTAACCACAAATACAGTGGGTGGTCCGCCCAGTTCTAACTAGTATATTTAACAAAGTCTACCTACGGGTAGTGTATGCCCATGGGCGACTTGTCTTGGTTTCCCCTTTTCCCACCAGCAATCAAACACAAACACCATAACCAAAACAATACTCACAGGTGATGACAAAGTGCTATGGAGGTGCTCAAACAAAAGAGAGGTTAATACACAACGAGCGAGTGAAACAGAGAGACCTACAGACATAGCATTTACAGAGAGATTAAGCTCAAGAGCAAACTACTGACACGGTTTTTAAACCAAGGGAAAGGAACGGTGATTGGGTAGGAAACAGGAGGAGGTGTGTCTTCTGATTGATGATTGATTGTTGACTGATTGGGGAGTGATGATTTTCACCTGTGAGGGGAGAAGGAGAGAAAAGAACACAGGATACTGGTATCCGTAACTAACTCTCACTCACTCACTCACTCACTCACTCACTCACTCACTCACTCACTCACTCACTCACTCACTCACTCTGTCTGTCTGTCTGTCTGTCTGTCTGTCTGTCTGTCTGTCTGTCTGTCTGTCTGTCTGTCTGTCTGTCTGTCTGTCTGTCTGTCTCTGTCTGTCTCTGTCTGTCTCTGTCTGTCTCTGTCTGTCTCTGTCTGTCTCTGTCTGTCTCTGTCTGTCTCTGTCTGTCTCTGTCTGTCTCTGTCTGTCTGTCTGTCTGTCTGTCTGTCTGTCTGTCTGTCTGTCTGTCTGTCTGTCTGTCTGTCTGTCTGTCTGTCTGTCTGTCTGTCTGTCTGTCTGTCTGTCTGTCTGTCTGTCTGTCTGTCTGTCTGTCTGTCTGTCTGTCTGTCTGTCTGTCTGTCTGTCTGTCTGTCTGTCTGTCTGTCTGTCTGTCTGTCTGTCTGTCTGTCTGTCTGTCTGTCTGTCTGTCTGTCTGTCTGTCTGTCTGTCTGTCTGTCTGTCTGTCTGTCTGTCTGTCTGTCTGTCTGTCTGTCTGTCTGTCTGTCTGTCTGTCTGTCTGTCTGTCTGTCTGTCTGTCTGTCTGTCTGTCTGTCTGTCTGTCTGTCTGTCTGTCTGTCTGTCTGTCTGTCTGTCTGTCTGTCTGTCTGTCTGTCTGTCTGTCTGTCTGTCTGTCTGTCTGTCTGTCTGTCTGTCTGTCTGTCTGTCTGTCTGTCTGTCTGTCTGTCTGTCTGTCTGTCTGTCTGTCTGTCTGTCTGTCTGGATGGATGGATGGATGGATGGATGGATGGATGGATGGATGGATGGATGGATGGATGGATGGATGGATGGATGGATGGATGGATGGATGGATGGATGGATGGATGCTGAGGTGCATCTGTGGAGCCAGGCAGGCTATTTCTAGCATCTCTCTTTCCTCAGTGCCAGAGGGGCTCTGTGCAGTGGCAGCCTCAGGCCCAGACAGGAACTAGGTGCTGGGGAAGTGTTGCTTTATGTCAGCTGCAGGGCTAACCTAAACGGCTTTTACCAGGGCCCACTTGGGTCCTGCGTTGTTGCTTTTGACACCTCTCCTCTGCCTTGTTCAGTTTTCAATCAACCTGTTCAGGACCCTGCCACCATCCTCCAACCCCACGGGGGCTGAGTTTGACCCAGAAGAGGACGAGCCCACACTGGAGGCTGCTTGGCCACACCTACAGGTGACTGTTTTTTATTTCTCTTCTTGAATTTGGAATTTTAAGACTAGATAAAAGCTATTTCCATGCAGTATTGCCCGCCTTAAATCACACCAACGTTTGTCCTCTTTTGCTTCTTCTCTCCAGCTGGTGTATGAATTCTTCTTACGATTCCTGGAGTCCCCTGATTTCCAGCCTAATGTCGCCAAAAAATACATTGACCAAAAGTTTGTACTGTCTGTAAGTATCCCTCTGGTTACAACACAACCTGTGCTCCCTGTAACTGCTGAGCTGGTGAAATATCTAACCCTTTACACTCGTGGGACTTAACCTATATGGGATAGGGCTAAATTGAAATGTTTTTTTACAAAATAAATATGAAATGCATATGCATGGTAACAATTGAAAGGGAACAGTTTGGAGATGATGGGGAAATTATTAGACCAAAGTTGAGAACACAACAGGGAATCCAAACATTACACTGTTGATTTTATGTGCATTTTACATTTACTGCACTTACTGAAAATACTCTGGATACATTCAGTAATGTAAGACTATTCCGAGGAAATGTTGGGTAGGTGCAACATAAGACAAAATAATGACAAGGCTTTGAGTGAGAGGACTAACTGGTGTCTCCAAGTGGCCACACACACCTCTCCAAACTGTGCACAGTTCCTAAGCAATTTCAATGCACTTTTATGACTTAAAGAAGAGTCTTCAACTATAAGGTGTTTTTTTTTTTGGGCTCTCCTAGCGATGCCGTTGAGGAACTAAAGCAAGTACACTTATATTGTTTTGTTGGGAACACAACCTTGCATCCCTGCCATCACACAATTACGTAATCCAAAACACGGCAATCTGGGTCAGGTGGGCATCGTTTAAAAGCTTGTTCTGTTGCCAACATGACTAGACCTTACAGTGTTAGGCTTTCAAAAGAGAAACAGATTGCAATTTTGGTGCGAATAGAAGCAAAAGTCATGAGTGCATTCAGGTGTGTGTTCTGCGGCAAATTTTCTTCACCATAGACAGACGGGCTCATTCTGTTCAGAAGTACTCAGGGTATGACGCCATGTCATCTTGTAAACTGTACGTCAAGCACGGTGATCAAAAACGTTACAACACGAGTTTTATGGTATGGAAATGTGAAGTGCATTTGGCTTGCTTGTATGACATCAAAGTGCTATTTCTTGTAATCCTCACCGTCTCCTCTTAATGTACAGCATTTCCCTTACTCCGACAACAAAAGATTTGCAAAAGTTGCCCAATTTCACAGGAGGGAACTACTTGTCGCGCGCTGCGCTCAGGTTCAGAACGGCTGTCAGTCAAAACACACACCGCGCTGTGACGCGCAGAGCCTGAGCTCTGACGTCATTTCCAGCATGTTACTGTACAGCCGCTGCGTTCCAATTTAGGCACTTATCAGTGCCTAAATCTGCCACTACTTGGCACTATGCGTACAGTCCTAGCGCCAAGGCAGTCAGCAATGATGCTGTTTACGTGTGTGTATAAAATCAAATCACATTTTAGTGGTCACACATATTTAGCAGATGTTATTGCGGGTGTGGCGAAAGGCTTGTAGGGAAAGACTAGCTCCAACAGTGCAGTAGTATTTATAATTCACAACAATACAAGAAATGTATAAATATTAGGACGAGCAATGTCGGAGTGGCATTGACTAAAATACAGAACAATATAATACAGAATACACATATGAAATGAGTAAAGTAGTATGTAAACATTTATTAAAGTGACTAGTGTTCTATTTATTAAAGTTACCAGTGATTCTATGTATATAGGGCAGCAGCCTCAAAGGTGCAGGGTTGAGGAACCGGGTGGTAGCCATCTGGTGATGTGTGTGTGTGTGTGTGTGTGTGTGTGTGTGTGTGTGTGTGTGTAGAATTTCTATGTCTGTGTATGCGTGTTTACTCATACCCTGGCCAGCTTCTGCCTCCCTCCCACACAGTAGCGAGACATGAGAGCTGAGAGGGAATTAGCAGGGGTCACTCTTCTCCATCTGACCACATGATGCTTCCCATCCACCGCTGCTGGGAATGAATATTAATAATGACTTTAGTCAGCCTAATCACTGTGAGTGCTGGCCTGGGCTCCAGACATGCATTGCTTTGCATTATGTTATGTGAAAACCCAGCCGCTATGACATCTCATAGAAATCGAGTTTTGTTTTCACCGCACCACCTGATACTGTGTGCCACGTTGTCTTGAACACTTCAGCGTGTTGGTCAATGAAAGTCGTGTGTGTTTTGTCTGATGAGTATTTTCGACCTACTCCTACAATTGCAAGCATCCCATTTGTATCTTTTGTATTGAATACGGTGCTAGTTTCTCGAATTCCTATGCATTGATGTTTGACACATTAGATGTCTGATCATCATCTGACCCCCTCTCCATTCCTCCCCACAGCTACTGGAGCTGTTTGACAGTGAAGACCCCAGGGAGCGGGACTTCCTGAAGACCATCCTCCACAGGATCTACGGCAAGTTCCTGGGTCTTCGGGCCTACATCCGCAGACAGATCAACAACATATTCTACAGGTGAGAGAGATGGATTTTTATACCCCCTTCCACACCAGGTAAGTCGGTCTATAGAAATAGAATTACAGGCACACTCCATGTGGCTGGCGGCCCACCTGACACAGGACGTTGACTTGTTTGGGGGGGGTGGGATGCCTGTTTTTAGTTACTCTATTTCTATGTGTCTGTCTCGCCATTGAAATCTATTCAGAGTTTGAGAGAGTCTGTCAGTTCTTGTGGAGACTAGATAATGTAACTGCAACACAGAAGACCTGCAAGGTTGTCGAATGTTGAGGTTGCATGTAGAAAATGTGTCAGTATATCTGTTGTCTGTGCCCTTTTAGTTGACCTTGGCCTGCTCTCATATTGCAGGTTTATATATGAAACCGAGCATCACAATGGAATCGCCGAGCTCTTAGAAATCTTAGGAAGGTGAGTGCACGGTGTACTATCCCGTCAACACATAATCTCTTTTGTAATTAAAAAAAGATGTTGAATCTAAAACAGGTCGTCCCTTGTCCCCAGCATAATCAACGGCTTTGCCCTGCCATTGAAAGAGGAGCACAAGATGTTCTTGATTCGGGTGCTGCTGCCGCTTCACAAAGTGAAGTCACTCAGCGTCTACCACCCACAGGTACCATAGTGCTCTGAAAGGCCTCCTCCCTTACACAGTGTGAGGGTCAGACATGACTCTCCTATATCAGCTCCTGCTGAAATGCTCTCATTCACACAACTTGTCCATCTCTCACCACAGCTGGCGTATTGCGTTGTGCAGTTCTTGGAAAAGGACAGTAGTCTAACTGAACCAGTGAGTTTGGCATGTCTTCAACTGGGAATTGTCAGCCAAAGGTTCTTAGCTGGGTAATATATGGTTTTATACAGAGTTAATGTTGTGTAAATGATTTGACCCCCCCCCCCCAGGTGATCATGGGCTTGCTGAAGTTCTGGCCTAAGACCCACAGCCCCAAAGAAGTGATGTTCCTCAACGAGCTGGAGGAGATCCTGGACGTCATCGAGCCGTCTGAGTTCATCAAGGTCATGGAGCCGCTGTTCAGACAGTTGGCCAAGTGTGTTTCCAGTCCACACTTCCAGGTACACTACACCTGCCTCATGCTCACTCACACTGCTGTGTTTACTCATTCAGCTTCACTGGCCCAAACATAACAAAATATGTCATTGCCTTCAGGAAGGAAAAAATAACATCATGCCAATTGAAAGTAATTTGTCTTAGAATCATGTGCGATATTCTGTCGTGGACAAAGTGAACAAGCACAGGAACTATATCGTATCCACAATGGAAGAAGACTGCCTTGGTAGATTACAAGGGGCGTATTGTCTGATGGCCTCCTTTTTTGGGTGCTCAAGGTGGCAGAGAGGGCGCTGTACTACTGGAACAACGAGTACATCATGAGTCTGATCAGTGACAACGCCGCCAAGATCCTCCCCATCATGTTCCCTGCTCTCTACAAGAACTCCAAGAGCCACTGGAACAAGTATGACCCCTGCATCCAAGTCAATTTAAATGATCAATGCTCCTGCTAAACTGATGTGCCTCCAAAACAAGCCTGGCAACTATTTGTCATAGCTGGGTTCGCATTTTGAGAGAAGAAATCAATTCATTGTTGTAAGGGAAGAACAGATAATGCGCTTTGTGCAGAAATATGTTTCTCCCCTTAAAGAAATGGGATACTGGATCCTTTTGAATATAATCCAGAAAACAATTGATGTCCAGCACTCGCTGAAAAAGGCATTTCAATGATTCATTGTATGTTAACCTGCACATATTGCACTGTGTTAAATGCCCTTCCTATGTCTAGGACAATCCATGGGCTGATCTACAATGCCCTAAAGCTCTTCATGGAGATGAACCAGAAGCTGTTTGATGACTGCACCCAGCAGTACAAGGCTGAGAAACAGAAGTGAGTCCACTGGGCTCTGAGATCTGCATGGTCCTCTATTAAATCAGCCACTTTTTTCTTTTTTTTTCCCCATGTAGAACTATTGATCCTCTCCCTCAAAGCACAGAAAAATGCCAAGCCAGCTAATTTCCTGGTTGGCTCCAACTCAAAGTTGTTTTTGTTGCTGATGTGTTTTCAGAGAGAAGTACAAGCTGAAGGAGCGTGAGGAGGTCTGGCACAAGATCGAGGAGCTGGCCAAGCATAACCCTCAGGTGATCCCTACTGCAGGATGCCAAAAAACACCACAACCCCATCCCCGTCCATTATGGAACATTCACATCACTCTGTTCCAGGGAGTAGGCTCAGGAAACGAGACTGTGCTATTTATTTCCACATTAGACATTTGGAGATGGACCCTGTCTAATTTTTTTTTTTTTAAGTGTGTTGTATGTAGTATCAAATTAATGGTCCCTAGTAACACGCTTCCTGTCTCATTATTCTCCAAATGCATTCCATAATGTCACTGTCGCCAGGAGCAACCGAAAGGGAGAAAAAACTCCAGTCCTCAGTAATTATGTTGCTATGGTTGTGTGTGAAATTGTCTGTACAGTAAGAGGTAGAGGGGATTTTTTTTTGGGGGGGGGGGGGGGTTTAAACAGGGTTATGCTTGAATTAATTTGACTTTATAAAGTCCTTTTGTTCCAGACACATCTAATTATCACCATTGATCGTCTCTCGTGACTGATTCCCAGCTCCAAGGGCTCAGGAACAAAGAGCTGATGATTTAATTAAGAGGAATTGTGCTTTAGTGAATATAGCCTAGATATATGTGTGTGTGTGTGTGTGTGTGTGTGTGTGTGTCGGTAGCTATGTTTCCATTAACATTTTAGAAAGTTCGCATAGAAAATAGATGCCACAATTGCCTGCAACGGTGTGTTTCCATTTAACTGTCTTGTGTTTATTAAAAACAGCTGGATGTAATGGCATCACCCCCACAACAACAACAAAATCTGCAAAAACCCAGAATGTCAAATACAAAATGATGGTCGAAGTGTTTCTATTATCCATTTAGGCAATGAATAAATTGTCAACAGCCTGTATGCCCTCCCACCTCTCTGTTTCATGTCACGTAGTCCACAAAAGCCAGCATGGATAGAAAGCAAGAATTGCCTAATATTTGCCATATTGTAATGATTCTAATGTGGCAACGTATGGCATCGGTCCGTGGCATGGTGAGACTTGCACTACTGTACATCTGATATAATTAAATGGTGAAACGTGCATCGTGCCAACCAGAAAAGCAAGGCAAAGCAATTTGGGCATTCTTGAAAGTCAGGACAATCGTTGTCCTGCATAGAAACATAATTTTTAGAGTTGAAATGTAGATTTAGAAAGCAGTAGGCGTTTAGAAAATAAATGTGGAGTGGGGCTTTATGGTCACGTGCTGACGTGCCCTGCGTCCCTTCAAAAATGATTCAGCAATCATCATTTAAAAAAAAAAATCTCTTTCCATCAATTTGTCACAAGAAAGTTTGACAAAAGAAAAAAACTGAACATTTCTCCGATAGCAGCTGTTTGCATTACACGTCTTACACGTCGCAATGTTTCTTTGTTGTTGCGATATTGCGTTTGTCAAATTAAACCTGGGTCATTGGAAACCTGCCTAGTGTCTGACTGAGAGAGAGCAAATATCTGTCTTTTAACCTATGCTTTATCTGCAGGTTACCAAACTCCGACCTGGTCTCCACCCACAAGAAGAGGTCTGCTTCTTTTCTTACTGAATTCAATGGGCTGTCTGATGTTGAGCTTGGTACATTCGTGGGTGTGTTTCACAGTCGGTATCCAGACCAGATCCAACTCATTTGTTTCTATCTGTAATTTTCCAGTACATGGTGTACAATGAGAGTACGGGAGGGGTGCCCTTGTACTCCATGGAGACGGAGACGCCCACTGCTGAGGACATTCAGCTGCTGAAGAAGACTGTCGAGACAGAGGCCACACAGGTACCACTACTAGCACACGTCGAGGTACACCACTCTCTACATACGCCCACCTGCAGGCTTTTTTCCAGCCTAGTAACTTACTAATCAATTGATCGTCAAGGCCTTAATTTGTTGAACCACAGGTATTTACTCACACCCCCCGTAGCCACATACAGTACACCCTGCAGGCTGTTGTCCCAGCCTAGTATTAATACACCTACCAGCCAATCAATGAATCAAGAAAAATCAACACTTTTCATTCACATGTTCATTTCTTTTTGTCTTTCTATGTTTTTTTAAGTTGTAAACTAATTCTTCAACTCATGTCAGTTTCAGAATTCACCAGTCCCCGTCTGTCCATTTGAAAAGTTTCATTGCTGTGTTGGATATGGCCTTGAACTAACAGTCTCACTTTGCTCTACGTATATTCTTCCATAGGGGATGAAGGACATCAAGAAAGACAAGGTGTTGATGCGGCGGAAGTCGGAGCTGCCGCAGGACGTGTACACTATAAAAGCCCTGGAGCAACACAAGCGAGCAGAGGAGTACCTGACGGCCAACGAGGAGGCCCTCTGACCAGGGTGTAGTGGCACCCTCCATGCCTAAACCCCCTCCCTCAACCTCCTGTCCGTCTCTCATCCAAACAGTCGCCTACTGTACACCTGATAGCCCCCTCTTCGCCTCCGCTTCTCCTCCCCCTCCACCTCTGCCGGAGATCCCCATCTGCAGAAAACCAAGGCCATCAGAGTTAGACAAGAACACACACTCCTATACGCACACATAGGAACATGCACACAGACGTACAAATTGTTCCAACTTCCAAATACTCACATATATTTGACTACAGTGGGCTGATTGTTAGGTTGCACGAGGACAACCATTATACAACAGTAGTATTAAGTGTAAGCATCCGTGAAGCATGTTTCTTTGTTTTGTTTCTGTTTCCCTTCGGATTGGTTTTGGTTGTCCTCATGTTCCTCCCTCCTGCTGTGATATGCTGTGCTGAAAGGGACGACCAAAGCATTACCTATAGAGGGCAGTCGAGTGAGTGGTGGTCCCGCTAGCTTGTCTGGAGTGAGGGGGTGTGGGATATCTGATTGGTTTGGTGGAAAATAGGGCCATGCTCTAGTCTAGCTGGATGTCTGGTGGAAGTAGTGATTCTGCTCTGTTAAAAAAAAAAAACTTGCTGTCAGTTCATGTCCAGGCAGCATAGTACATTTTGGGGAAGCCAAGTCTGGGACACAAAGCTTACAAGGCAAAGCAATGACATGAGAGGACGAGGAATCAAGATGGCTGCCTTTATCTTAATTTAATTAATGTATGTCAGTCTCTTCCATGAAACCAGTTTTTTCTCACTCTTTAGTTGTAGCTTCATGAAGTCACCTCTTTGCATCCTTAAATCATGGCCTTACAGCATCTGTTGAATTACATTCTCCCTGTTTATTAGTCGCAAGCTAATAGCATGATTGTAAGCCTAGATAATTGGTGTATGCAGGGCAGTCAGTCCGGGTCTCAATTTACTGTTTGAGTGTTAGAATAGTAGAATACACAAGGTGGAATTGAGATATTTGGTTGTGCATCAGCAGTTTCCCGCTTGTCAGTCACTGACAGTCACTCAATTAGCCCATGTCCGCTAACATGTTTTAGATTGGTAAGTTAGTCTACCCAGCTATCTAAACTTGTAGTTATCACGGCCAAATTACGGACCAGGCATGAAGGGCACTTGCCCAGGGGCCCCGGTCTCCAGGGGGCCCCCAATTGATTTCATTAGTCACTTAAGTCAGTTATTTATTTAATTATAGATATCATATTAACATGGCATAAGTCATGGCAACATGTGTAGAATTGCAGGAAATTAGCTGTAAAACTGCACATTTCTCTCTGCCCCACGGCAAAAAGAGTGAAATGACTTATAAAATAGTTTTGCCCGTGAGGTGCCCCTCACTCCCTACCAATATCTCGCCTAGTTCCCCCAAAAGGCGTGAGAAAGCAATCACAATCATCTGATTGCTCGAAGAAGGGTTTTTTGTTTTGTTTGGTTTTTGAGACTTGTTCACAGAACTGATAAGGCTTTTCATATGTTAATTCCTAGTCGGCCGGTCCACTATAAAGCACTTGAAGATACAGAATACGTTTTGAACAAATATCTAAACTTGTAATAGAGCTCCTGTTGAAAAAAAATGTTTATTGTATTTTAGAGGTGTAGCTCAAAAACAAAATCATGTCGCTGTGTCAAAAAGAAACCTCAGAAACCAATTCAGTTAAATCAAATCAAACTGTATTTGCCACATGCGCCGAAAACAACAAGTGTAGACTTTACCTTGAAATGTTACTTACAAGCCCTTAACCAACAGTGCAGTTCAAGAAGAAGACCATATTTACCAAGTAGGCTAAAATGTAAATGAACACAATAAGAATAAGAGAGGATGTCAGGGTAATATTGTCTTTAGGAAAGGCAACCATAAGCTGCTGCAGTGTCCGTCCATCCTTTTCTCAAAGATAACCTTCTCACTCTGCTCTGTCCAGACTCGGACTGTCATGATTGTTATCCATTCCTTCCTTCATAATTATATTGTGTTTATTAATGTTTCTGGCCCAATGGGTAACATCTCCTCTGCCTCTTTAGTTATTCCTCTGTAGCCATCTTCTGGCCTTTCTATCTTATGTGTTTGTGGATTTTATGTTTCTTAAAAGATGAAAATGCACCTCTGTTGAGGTAGTCTCATTGCGGAAAGGAAAACGGTTATTTCGGTTCAAGTGTAGGGAATCTCTACACAATATCATGTTCCCCTTTCTCCTCTAAACCGGCTTGATTCAATAGGTCTAATTCCTAACCTAAGCAATATTTTTAGTTGAAACAAACTCATGCTCTTGAATGGTGTATGGAAGTGCGCAATACAATCCTCCTCATAGGACTATCTACAGATATAAAAAATATAGAATGGCTTTACTAGCACACATGGGAAAAGGAAAGGCTGTGGTTACTGTTGCAAATGTGTACTGTATATTGTAATGTATATTGCTTAGGGGTGCACCCCTACCACCCCCTTGTCTTGTAGGTTAATCCCACCCCCCTTACTCCTCCTCCCTCCTTTTGTTTCTGGTTTGTTTTCTTCCACTTGCTGCGTTTCCTTGTCGTATGGTCTCGTCTATTGAGTTGTCTGTCAATCACACCCAACAGTGGGGAATTGCTCACTCCTAAGGCTGCTGGGCAAAGTGAGTCGTCATCGCACACATACTTATAGAGGCTGGCTGCCAAAGAGTTCCCTCCCTCAACATGACCTTACAGTCACAACGTTAGAGCAGTCTAAATCCGAGCTGCTTTTTATCCGAGCTGCTTTTTATATCATCTGAGTTGGATTCCTAACATGTTTATCCTGACACATAAATATACACTTTTTTTGTAATCACAGTAGCGATAACCTCTACATTCTCCCTCAGTGGAACAAAAATCTCATCAGCTCAGATTGGATTTGCCCAGTCTTGTCTGCACCCGAAGACCTATGCTCTAAATTGTCTTCTGGTGAGGTTTGAAAATGTTACCTGTGCATGAGACATTTGTATTTATAAACACTATATCAATAAGTCGCAATATAGTGTTAAATATTAATTCTTAATACAAATAATGTATTACTGTTCTCTCACCAACCTGAGCAAGGCACATGCATTCCTATTGGCCATGCTTCCAGAAAGTAACTGTTGAGACATTCCAGACTACAAGAGATAGGTAGCATTGTACCAGGGCACTACAATGCCATGGCTGGGTGGTGACTGATTACATGAAATGGCTTAGTTTGTCCAGCAGCCACACACAAACTGAAGAGGACATTTTTTTTAAACAAAGGGTCTCTCTCCACCCCACCCCCCCAGGTCTGACACTAATCTTAAGCTGCTTTCCAGGTCATATGTACATATGTTGTACTTTAATTAGGTAGAGCATTACATAGTATGAAAGTCATATTTTGTACAGATGTTCATGTATGTACAGAACAAAATAAAGTAAAAAATAGTGGACATCCATTGAGTTTGGGAATCTGTTATCCTCACAAACAATATCCATCATTGATTAAACGAGCTAATGACCCTATGCAGAATTCATGGTACAAGAAAGACTGAAATTTCCATTGTTAATTTATGCCCATATACTCACTGGCCAGTTTATTAGGTATACCCATCTACTACCGGTCGGAGTCCCGTTTCTCTCCAGAACAGCCTGAATTATTCTGGGGGTGGATTCTATGAGTTGGAAAAGTACCACAGGGATGTTGGTCTATGCTAACGCTATAGCAACATGCCGTCGCTACAGATTGGACGGCGGCACACCACCGCCACCAGCCTTTACCATTGACACCAGGCAGGATAGGTCCATGGTCTCATGCTTACGCCAAATCCTGACTGCTATTAGCATGGGGAACCAGGTTTTGTCAGAGCAGGCAATATTCTACCAATCACCAATTGTCCAGTGATGGCAATCACATGCCCACTGGAGCCACTTCTTGTTTTTAGCTGATATGAGTGGAACCCGGTGCGGTCATCTGCTGCAATAGCCCATCCGTGACAAGGATCAACGAGTTGTGTGTTCCGAGATGTTTTCGCTGACTGGATGTTTTTGTTTGTCGCTCCATTCTCAGGAAGCCCTAAACACTTATGCGTGAAAAGCCCATATGAACGCAGCAGTTTCTGAGATACTGGAACTGACGATCATACCACGCTCTAAGTCGCTTAGGTCACTCGTTTTGCCCATTCTAACATTTAATCGAACAGTAACTGAAGGCCTGCTTTATATAGCAAGCCACATGACTCACTGTCTGAAGAAACTCTTATACAGCTTATATATTACGTTCAACAAAAACTGATTTAATAGTATTATAATATGGTAATCACAACCAATAGAAAGTATCACATTAAAAACAAACAAAGGTGATCTGATGTTGGAATGTCTCAGGAAGCATTTTTTTGGGAGGGGGGTATAATAGTGCTTCTGTACTCAAGGCCAAACTGTCGTTGAGCCTCATAATACGTACTCCAGTACACTGATTCAAGCTCCTCCAGAGCAGAAACGGTAAGAGTTTGCCTGATCTGAGAGACAAAATATACTATACTCATTCGAACTCCTTCACAAACCCTACAAATGACCTTTAGCAGCAGGTTAGGTGTAGTAGGTACCAAGAGCCTCCTTTGAAAAACAAATATTCATCAGAAATATCATCTAATGAGAATTGGACATAGAGGAGTTCACAATCTCTTGAGAATTGAGACACCTAACACCTGCTCAGAGAGGACCTCAGTGCAGACTCCACTGGGGTAAGTGTGTTGGGGAAATGCAGGACAGAGTTAAAGACAGACTGAGGGAAAGAGGAAATTCAGTCTTATTTGTGCTCTAGCCTCAGGCCTTCTGAGCTTTGGCGAGTCTGGAGCGTCTGCTGGACCATGTCCTTCCACTGGTCGTCCGAGATCTCCTGAGCCCAGGCCGGGATGGCCAGAGAGGGCAGGGCCACTGCTGCCATGGTCCTCTTCACCAGCTCCACGTGGTCTGAAGGAAGGGATGGACATCAGTACAAGGCACTACATTCAGAGAGCATTTGATTGAAACTTCATGATTCTAAGAGCTATGGTCAATCCTAAGGCATTATGAGTATCCCCCTGACCCCTGTATGTAGGGGTACTATGGATGAACTAAGCAAGGCTGCGTCCTTACCTTCATCCATGGGGATGGAGGCTGCGCTGCTGTGTGCTCCTTCTGGGTCTTCGTCACTATCTGGGGGTGGGGGCTGGGGAAGATGCAAGCCCATCAACTGTGGGGAAGTCAATCAAGTTTGATAAATGTCTTGACAAGCAACATGACAGCTAACATTTCACTGACTTTTCTTTATAGAGATGATAAACACATGACACTGATTGAAAAACTAAACTGATCATATTCAGAATATTGTGTTCGATACCTCTATTCTCTCCTGGACTTCTTGCAGTTGCTCTGCTACTGGGGGCATATCCTCAGGATGGTCCCCTGGTGCAGCATTTAGTCCATCAGGGTCCTGGTTTAGTGGCTGGTAATAGTAACCTCCATTATCATCCTCCTCCTCTCCACTCCACTCCCCGCCCACCTCAGGCACCCCAGCGTCCGACGGCCGCTCCTGACCTAGCTCCTCCTCAGAGTTCGGTAAGATTCTCTCAGGACCCATCTCGAACGCAATCTCCACTTCCATCCACGGAGGTCGGACTCAGGCACAAGCCCTGGATGTGGTGGGGTAGAGAGCGTCATTGTGACACTACACAGCAGTGATATACAGTACTCAATCCGGACCTGAGGCTATTGACTCGAAGGGAATCATGCACGAGCATGGATGCAGATACTAATCTAAGTTATCTGTCAATCCATCTCCATCTACCTGCTGTTATCGAATAGCTAAGTAAGATTGATTTAGCTCGACTGCAAGCTAAAGACGATAGCTTTTATTAGACGTCATAAGCTAACCGGCTAGCTAGCTCATATAGGATGACAGACAGACTGCCCGATGAGGGACACACCACATGCAGGTGAGATTATTATAAACGCCCATTTCACTAACCTTTGAAAGTTAGATTTTTCTCAATGTTTTGGGCCACCAGCCAGCTACTGTTGTGGTTCCTGTTCCCGTATGTCAATGAAACGGAAATCGAGGCGGATTTGAAGTCATCGCGTTTTGATGCCAGGGTTCCGGTTGGGAAGTACGCCATCCCATGTACCCATAGGAGACTGGCGGTACTGCAGTTTAACTGACGCCGAGCCCAGAAAGACAATTCCAATTGACGTCCCCATTTGAGAACATTTTCAAAATTCCCAAAACGACACTTTCGTTATCACCTTTATACCAAAAATATCAATAGAATGTTTCCATGAACTGTCTTAGATTGTTGATTTTTTTCCCCCAGGCACTCAGCCGAAGTTATGGACAGAAAAGAGCAGAGGCTCTGAGCTGTCCGATCAGGTCCATTGTCCACTGAGTTTAGCCTTGCCGTATGCCCTTGGGGTATCCCCGTCACCATCTTGGATGTCTGTCCAACCGATTAGACAAACAAAGGAAGTCTGCAACGTAAGCCCCTCAGTCTTCGTTTTTGAACGAGTTTGCGAGTATATTAATTATGTTCAATTCGGGCCTGATACGCCCCATAATTCAATTCGCAATAATTGTACATCCGCTAAGAAAAGTCTGCGGACACTTAGAACCCCAACCTCAGTATGGATAAATCAACATACAACTGTTTAAGTTAAACGGTAAGAAAGTGTGCCTCTAATGCACATGACGGCACAAACATGTGTCGTAAAAGTAATTATGTTTGTTTGGTTAGCTTTTGGAAATTGTAGAAATAAAACATTTTCATTCTTCAGAAGTTCCAGCTTGGCAGGCTAACGTTAGTTAACTAATTAATTTGCTAGCTGTCATACAGTCGGCGTATGTTAATAATTATATAGTTAATATAAGTAGACACGCAATTATAATTCCGGGCAAGGGCGGTCCATTTAAAAATCATTCCTCTCTTTCGCTACAAGTGTTTACTCGTCAGACGTCATGGAAACGTCATCAGAAGTGTCCACTGAATTTGAGGGTATAGGGTGTGTCTTTTCACATTATTTAAATATTATTTGGAAATGATCAGTAAATGTAAAAACAAAACAGCAATACGCACCATAAAAATATTTAACAAATTGAAAATGAATCTTGATATTTAATACCCCTGTCTGTTAGGTTTTTGTACTCTTGTTTGTATATCTGTTTTTTGTATTTGTCTTTTTAGTGTTTGGAATGCAGCCAAAGACGGACTGAAATTAATGGATTCCAATTATATCATTTCATTAACAGTTCAAGTAAGTTGGTAATTGATTTGTAGTTATGATTTTAGTAATACATAACTAATTAGCTAGCTACTTCATCTTGAATATGAAGTTGGTTATAGCCATCTTGTCAGTTTGCCTTGTGATTTGCTATAACTAGGGTGGCTGAGGGTTAGTCCACATTCAATGTCATTGAGGATAGCTGGCTAGCTAGAAAACGAGAACGTTAGCTGGTAGTCTACTTCAAATTTGCATTATCTAAATATCGTTAGCCTTCACAAGCTTGCGATGTAAACACCATTAATATCTTCCTATCTAGCTAGCTCGTTAATATTAATGACACTTGGGCTGAGTGTAGTTAGCTACATTGATCATTGTGTCTACATTGCTTGATAGGAAAGTTATTTGAGACAAATCAGATGAAAACTTGGTCACAAATTATGTAGCGGGGGGGCTTTTTTCCTCTTCAAATGGGGTGTAGAATAGGCCTTTTAGTATAGGCTTTTTGGTGTCAATTAAGGACCTCTTACACTTGAAGAATGCACACTCTTGTTTTATGTTTGGACACTGCCTTCAGAAAGTATTCACAACCCTTGACTTTTTCCACATTTTGTTGGGCGATAAGGTAGGACTGGGCGATAAAGGCCTAAAAATCATACAGTTATGTTTTCTCGAAATAAGTGTTGTACAATTAAAAGGTCAAATGCACTGCATTTCAAACGGTTAGCAATAATCTAATGAATTCAGGGCTTGTGAAGTTATACCTAGGCTAAAGCCTCCCACAACCATAAGACCCACATTATTTTATCCTGCTTTTTTTTGCAATAATCACTGATCTGGCCTTCAAGTCTGTCTATGAAAATGCCCTTTTTGTTACAAATGTAACTATACTGAAAAAATATATAAACACAAAATGCAACAATTTCAAAGACTTTACTGAGTTACAGTTCATATGAGGAATATCTGTCAATTTAAATAAATTCTTTAGGCCCTAATCTATGGATTTCATGTGACTGGGAATACAGATATGCATCTGTTGGTCACAGATACCTTAAAATAAATGGGCCTCAGGAACTCGTCAAGGTATTTCTGTGCATTCAAATTGCTAAGGATAAAATGCAATTGTGTTCATTGTCTGTAGCTTATGCCTGCCCATACCATAACCCCACCGCCACCATGGGGCACTTTGTTCACAACGTTGACATCAGCAAACGGCTCGCTGACATGACGCCACACACATGGTCTGACGTTGTCAGGCCTGTTGGACATACTGCCTAATTCTCTAAAATGACGTTGACGGTGGCTTATGGTAGAGAAATTAACATTCAATAATCTGGCAACAGCTCTGGTGGACATTCCTGCAGTCAGCATGCCAATTGCACACTCCCTCAACTTGAGACATCTGTGTCATTGTGTGTATGACAAAACTGCACATTTTAGAGTGGCCTTTTATTGTCCCCAGCACAAGGTGCACCTCTGTGATGATCATGCTGTTTAATCAGCTTCCTGATATGCCACACCTGTCGGGTGGATGGATTATCTTGGCGTAGGAGAAATGTTCTTGAACAGGGATGTAAACAAATTTGTGCACACAATTTAAGATAAATCAGCATTTTATGCTTATTGCACATTTATACAATCAGTGGTGACCTGTCATTCAGGGCTTGTTTTGCAAAAAAAATATATTTAAACTCAGCAAAGAATGAAACGTCCCTTTTTCAGGACCCTGTCTTTCAAAGATAATTCGTAAAAATCCAAATAACTTCACAGATCTTCATTGTAAATGGTTCAAACACTGTTTCCCATGCGTGTTCAATGAACCAGAAACGATTAATGAACATGCACCTGTTGAACCGTTGGTAAGACACTTAACAGCTTACAGACTAGGCAATTAAGGTCACAGTTATTAAAACAGTTATTAAAAGGGGTCTCGCTTTTCAAAGCTTAAAAGTATAAACATTTACACACAACACCATGGGCCAGAAAATATTTTATACATTGGCCATGCTGTCAATCCAGCATGACTTCTGCTGTGTTCAAAACAACGGGAAACTCGGAACTGGGAAATCTCAGACTTTAGTGAGTTCAAGACAACTGGGAACATGGAAAAAAACAAGCTTGTACTGAACGGTTAGAACGGTCATCCATCTCGGAATTCCAGGTCGGGAACTCGGGCCTCTTTTCTAGAGCGCCGACATGAAGATCACTGATGTCATGATTCGATCTTGTTTTTTACAAGTTCCCAGTTGTCTTGAAAGCACCATCAATCCAGAGAATGCCAGGTTAATCACAAAGTTTGCCACAAGAAGGACCGCCGCGCCACATTCGAGTGCACAGCACAACAACGGTGAGTAAAAATAAGTCTTGTATACTGCTGCATAAATTATGTAATATCCCAGGGAGATATGTGTTTTTATCCTTTTATTTAACTAGGCAAGTCAGTTAAGAACACATTCTTATTTTCAATGACGGCCTAGGAACAGTGGGTTAACTGCCTGTTCAGGGGCAGAATGACAGATTTTTTACCTTGTCAGCTTGAGGATTCGATCTTGCAACCTTTCGGTTACTAGTCCAACGCTCTAACCACTAGGATACCTGCTGCCCCAACAGAAGCAAGCTGGCATAAATGAAAAATAACAAAACCTTGACTCTTGCGATACAGGCATTTGGTGAACATTGAAATTGTTTTAGAATTGTCTTGCTTGAATAAGTATTCAACCCCTTTGTTATGGCAAGCCTAAATTAGTTCAGGAGTAATAATTGGCTTAACAAGTCACATAATACGTTGCATGGACTCACTCTGTGCAATAATTGAGTTTAAAATTATTTTAATCTCTGTGTCCCGGTCATACAATTATCTATAAGGTCCCTCAGTCGAGCAGTGCATTTCAAACACACATTCAACCACAAGGACCAGGTAGATTTTTCAATGCCTCGCAAAGAAGGGCAACTATTGGTAGATCGGGGGGGAAACAAATAAAAAATAAAAACAGACATTGAATAACCCTTTGAGCATTATGAAATTATTACACTTTGGATGGTGTAAAAATATACAGGTGTCCTTCCTAAATCTGTTGCGGAGAAGAAGGATACCGCTTAGGGATTTCACCATGAGGCCAATGGTGATTTTAAAAACTGAGGATAAATCAACAACATTGTAATTACTAACCTAATTGACAGAGAAAAGAAGGAAGCTTGTACAGAATAAAATTAAAAAACATGCATCCTGTTTGCAATAAGGCACGAAAGTAAAACTGCAAAAAAATTGTCTAAAAAAGTATTTTATATCCTGAATACAATGTGTTATGTTTAGGGAAAATCCAACACATCACTGAATTCCCCTCTTCGTATTTTCAAGCATGGTTATGGCTGCATCATGTTATGGGTATGCTTGTCATGAACAAGAACAACAGAGTTGGCAAGAACAACAGAGTTTTTTGGGGGGATAAAAATAAATGGAAAAGAGCTAAGCACAAACAGAATCCTAGAGGAAAACCTGGTTCTGTCTGCTTTCCAACAGAGACTGGGAGAGAAATTCACCTTTCAGCAGGACAATAACCTAAAACTGGAGAATGTTTCTGAGTGGCCTCGTTACTGTTTTGACTGCTTGAAAATGGTTGTATAGCAATGATCAACTATCAGCTGGAAGAATATTTAAAATAATGTGCAAATATTGTACAATCCCTTGGAGACATACTCAGAAAGACTCACAGCTGTAAATCGCTAACATGTATTGACTCAGGTGTATTGTATTGACTCAAACCAGAAACTGTGGATAGATGGTAGCATTCGTGCAAAACTGAAAGCGCGAACCACCGCATTTAACCAGGACAAGGTGACAGGGAATATGGCCGAATACAAACTGTGTAGTTATTCCCCCCCATAAGGCTACCAAAAAGGCAAAGCATCAGTACAGAGACAAAGTAGAGTCGCAATTCAACAGCTCAGACACGAGACGTATGTGGCAGGGTCTACCGACAACCACGGAATACAAAGGGAAAACCAGCCATGTCGCTGACACGGATGTCTTGCTTCCGGACAAGCTAAACACCTTCTTTGAGGATAACACAGTGCCACCAACGTGGCCTGCTACCAAGAACTGTGGGCTCTCCTTCTCTGTGGCTGATGTAAGTAAGAAGTTTAAGCATGTTAACCCCCGCAAGGCTGCTGGCCCAGACAGCATCCCTAGTCGCTTCCTCAGAGCATGTGCAGACCAGCTGGCTGGAGTGTTTACCGACATATTCAATCTCTCCCTATCCCACTCAGCTGTCTCCACTTGCTTCAGGACAGCCACCATTGTTCCTATACCCAAGAAAGCAAAGGTAACTGAACTAAATGACTACCGCCCTGTAGCACTCACTTTTGTCATTATGAAGTGCTTTGAGAGGCTAGTTAAGGATCATATCACCTCTAGCTTACCTGTCACCCTAGACCCACTTCAATTTGTTTTGCGCCCCAATAGATCCACAGACGATGCAACCGCCATCGCACTGCACACTGTCCTATACCATCTGGACAAGAGGAATACCTATGTAAGAATGTTGTACGTTGACTATAGCTCAGCATTCAACACCATAGGATCCTTCAAGCTCATCATTAAGCTTGGGGCCCTGGGTCTGAACCCCACCCTGTGCAACTGGGTCCTGGACTTCCTGATGGGCTGCCCCCAGGTGGTAAAAGTAGGAAATAACATCTCCACTTCGCTGACCCTCAACACTGGAGCCCCACAAGGGTGCATGATCAGCCCCCTCCAGGACTCCCTGTTCACCCATGACTGCGTGGACACGCACACCTCCAACTCAATCATCAAGTGTGCAGACGACACAACATTAGTAGGCCTGATGACCAACAATGACGAGACGGCCTAGAGGGAGGAGGTGAGGGCCCTGGGAGAATGGTGCAAGGAAAATAACTTTTCACTCAATGTCAACAAAGCAAAAGGAGCTGATCGTGGACTTCAGGAAACAGCAGAGGGAGCACGCCCCTATCCACATCGACGGGACCGCAGTGGAGAAGGTGGAAAGCTTAAGTTCCTCTGCGTACACATCACTGACGATCCAAAAGGGTCCACACAACAGCGCCTCCTCAACCTTAGAGGGCTAAAGAAAATTGTATTGGCCCCTAAAACCCTCACAAACTTTTACAAATGCACAATTGAGAGCATCCTGTGGGGCTGTATCACCGCCTGATACAACAACTGCATCACCCGCAACTGCAGGGCTCACCAGAGGGTAGTGCAGTCTGCCAAACGCATCACAGGGGGTAAACTACCTGCCCTCCTGGACACCTACAGCATCCGATGTCACAGGAAGACCAAAAGGATCATCAAGGACATCAACCACCCGAGCCACGGCCTGTTCACCCCGCTATCATCCAGAAGGCGAGGTCAGTACAGGTGCATCAAAGCTGGGACCGAGAGACTGAAAAACAGCTTGTATCTCAAGGCCATCAGACTGTTAAATAG
The DNA here is from genome assembly GCF_036934945.1 of Oncorhynchus masou masou. Taxonomy (NCBI): domain Eukaryota; kingdom Metazoa; phylum Chordata; class Actinopteri; order Salmoniformes; family Salmonidae; genus Oncorhynchus; species Oncorhynchus masou. Next base: position 59,428,721 of record NC_088235.1, read on the forward strand.
CCATCACTAGCACATGATGAGGCTGCAGTAATTAGAATCACTGGCCACTTTAATAATGGAACACTAGTCACTTGAATAATGTTTACATACTGCTTTAGTCATCTCATATGTATAAACTGTATTAAATTCTACTGTATTCTACTGCCATTCCGACATTGAGAAATATATATTTCTTAATTCTATTCTTTTACTTTTAGATTTGTGTGAATTGTTAGATACTGCTTCACTGTTGGAGCTAAGAACACAAGCATTTCACTACACCTGCAAAAACATCTGCTAAATGTGTATGTGACCAATACAATTTGATTTGATTTTGTGTGAATACCTATGTAAATTATGTTTTTTTTGCAAACACTTCTAAAAACATGCCTTCACCTTTTAACTATGAGGCATTGTGTGTAAATGGGTGAGACAAAATCTATGTAATCTATTTTGAATTCAGGCTGTAACACAACAAAATGAGGAATAAATCAAGGGCTATGAATACTTTCTGAAGACACGGTACTTCTACTGGTAACCAGTTCACTGTTTGTTTAATTTGTCACCAGGGAGGTTGGCCTTTCTTTGTGAAATGTTCAGTATAAATTGAAACGGCTATGCCACTAATAAGAAAAATGATTGCTTCCTTTTCTAGCCTATTAAATACAGATGTAGACCTACATCACAATGGGTGGACACGTGAGTAAAGTGTGGTGTCAGACTATCGATCATGGTTATGCCGTTCAGGACACCTCTTATGTTCCTGGACACAACTACACTGTGCTGGAATCACCCAGAACACTCAAGTGTAACTTGAGGTCAGTTGGAGACAAACTGTTAACATTTGATTTAATGAATCACTTTAACGCATCAATGTTCTTAACACAGGAGGTCGGTGGCACCTTTAATTGGGAGGATGGGCTCCTAGTAATGGCTGGAGTTAAATGAATGGAATGGTATCAAACACATCACACACATGGTTTCCATGTGTTCGATATCATTCCATTACTCCATTCCAGCCATTATTTTGAGCAGTCCTCCCCTCACCAACCTCTTGTGGTTCTTAACTAACATTTTGATTTTGTCTACTAACAACCCACTCATAGCCTTTACCTTGACGTGGTGAGTGGGCTTCAAACCAAGACAGACCATTCATTTATCATTTCTTTAAAATGCTCAGATAACCACCTGTGTGTGTGTGTGTGTGCCCTTTCCCTCTCCCTTCTGCTGGACTACTTACTGAATGGTGTGACTGTCGCAGCTGCAGCATAACTATTCAACACGAGTAGTAATTGGACATTTGGTGTGAATTGAACTATGAATACTGCTCCAGTGTTAATGTTATTGTGTGCCACTGGGTGTGCTGCGTTTTGATATAGTTCGTTATATGCAGGTGACCTTACTCGGATGCAGCATGTCAGCCCTACACACCTGGTTGCCTTTAATTGGTTGATATCTTATCTGCAATAAGAATGGAGGAAACAGAGATAACGGTAGGATGCCGCCCAGGAGGAAGCCCTGCAAAAAGGGATGATTTTTACCATACTTTCTCATTGGCGTGATTGTCATGTCCTCTCACTCTCTCGCTCCTCTTCTCTCTGTCACTCCTCTTCTGTCACTCCTCTCCTGTCTCTTCTGTCCTCTCTTCTCTGTCTCTTCGACAGCACATGGCCTCGTGATCAAGTTCAACGAATGAGTGAATGCCACAGACAAGTGAGCCTTCAACCCTCTCCACAAGGCAGCTCAGAAGGTAAACATAGTGAATGTATGCATGTGTTATATCTCTCTAGTTGCACAAGTGTTTGACTTACAATGGCTTAGTCTGGTCATAATTCCCATCCAATATATTTTGACACAATTGGCTAGGGAAACCCCTTTTCGCCCAGTAACTCTCCCTTGGACCACATTCTCCTCCTTCCTCAGGCTGATGATATGTGCCCTGTTTATGGACACTATGCCCCCAGATGCAGAGAAGAGGGATCACCAGCTCAGCTCATCAAACTGTCCAATTTCTACAGGGGACAACAGACTAGATTGAGGTCTTCACGGTCCAAAAAGCCTGGTAAATGACCTGATAAATCCTACCCCCGCAAACCTATGTGAACTTTTTAAGTTTGCGGCATATTTCAGAGATAAAATAACCAACATTAGGCGGGTTAACAGTCAAGCAAGACCTGATGTGAAGTTTGATATGTGCCCTAGCCGATAAGTGGTTGACACGAACATGCTCAGGAAATTGATATCACAACTTGAGCTTTCGAACTGCCTTCTCAATCCTATCCCCACCACCTTCTTCAAAACGGTTTTTAATTGCATACCTGAAGAAGTGCAAGCTATTGTTAATCACTCCCTTGTTAATCACTTCCTAAAAACTGCTATGGTGAAACCCCTCTGAAGAAAAGAAACCTAGATTCTTCAGCTCTTGTCAATTTTCAGCCAATCTACATCCTTACATTCTTAAGCAAAATTCTGGAGAATTTTGTTTATGAACAGCAAAATTATTTTAGTGCCAACTGTATTTGAATTTTTTGTTGTTGAAAAATTCCAGTATGGTTTTTGGGCCCACCCCAGCACAGAAACAGCCTTAGTTAAAGTGGTATATGATCTTAGAGCCAACACAGATGCCAAACAAATCTCTGTCTTTGTACTCTTGGATTTAAGTGCTGCATTCGACACTGTTGACCATGATGTCCTTCTGGGCAGACTGGAGTGATGGGTTGGCCTCTACGGTCCAGTTCTAAATTGGTTTAGGAACTATTTAACTGGTCAAGAGCTGTTGTTTTTTTATCACCCTTTGTGACAAAAAATGACGCCGAAGGAGATGGCTGCCGTTTTATGATCCTGTAACCAATTGTGAGGTTGTGTATGTTTTTTTCGCATTCTTTCGCATTCAAGTTATTTTGTACATAGTGTTTCAGCCACCGTGTCTTATGACCAAAAAGAGCTTCTAGATATCAAAACAGTGATTACTCACCCCATACTGGAGGAATACTTTTTCTTCAAGTCTGAAGGGAACGATTTACTTCAGACACCCCACAAGGCCCTCATACCCGTAATTCGCAGGAGAAAGAGACGGAAGTATCGTGGACGAAGACCCAGGTGCCTTGTTAGTATCCGCCGCTGAGATGGTAATCTACCTTTACCATCCGTCCTATTAGCCAATGTACAATCAATCCATAATAAAATAGACAAACTATGATCACGTGTGTATATACTACCAACAGGACATTAAAAAACTGTATCTTATGTTTCACCAAGTCTTGGCATAAAGTCGACAAGAAATACATACGGCTAGCGGGTTTTATGCTTTTCGGCAGGACAGAACAGCAGCCTCTGGTAAGACAAGGGGTGGCGGTCTATGTATATTTGTAAACAACAGCTGGTGCACAAAATCTAAGGAACTCGAGGTTTTGCTCGCCTGAGGTAGAGTATCTCATGATAAGCTGTAGACCACACTATTTATCAAGAAAGTTTTCATCTGTATTTTTCTAAGCTGTCTACATGTCACCACAAACTGATGCTGGCACTAAGACCGCACTCAATGAGCAGTATATGGCCATAAGTAAACAGGAAAATGCTCACACAGAGGTGGCGCTCCTAGTGCCTGGGGACTTTAATGCAGGAAAACTCATCTGTTTTACTTAATTTCTACCAGCATGTTAATTGTGCAACCAGAGGGAAAACAACTCTAGACCATCTTTACTTCACACAAAACCACTCCACACAAGACTACTCTCCCTCGCCCTCCATTTGGCAAATCTGACCATAATTCTTTCCTCCCGATTCCTGCTTACAAACAAACAACTAAAGCAGGAAGCACCAGTGGCTCGGTCAGTAAGAAAGTAGTCAGGTAAAGCAGATGTTAAGCTACAGGACTGTTTTGCTAGCACAGACTGGAATATGTTCCGGGATTCTTCTGATGGAGGAGTACACCACATCAGTCACTGGCTTCATCAATAAGTGCATCGAGGACGTCATCCCCACAGTGACCATACGTACATACCAGAACCCATGGATTACAGGCAACATGCGCACTGAGCTAAAGAGTAGAGCTGCCGCTTTCAAGGAGCGGGACTCTAACCCGGAAGATTATAAGAAATCCCACTATGCCCTCCGACGGACAATCAAACAGGCAAAGCGTCAATACAGGACTAAGAATGAATCGTACTACATCGGCTCTAACGCTCATCAGATGTGGCAGGGCTTGCAAACCATTAGACTACAAAGGGAAACCCAGCTGCGAGCTTCCCAGGGACGCAAGCTTACCAGATGAGCTGAATGCCTTTTATGCTCGCTTCGAGGCAAGCAACACTGAAGCGAGCATGAGAGCACCGACTGTTCCAGACGACTGTGTGATAACGCTCTTGGTAGTCGATGTCAGCTAGACCATTAAATAGGTCAACATTCACAAAGCCACGGTGCCAGAAGGCTTTATCAGGAAGTGTACTCAAAGCATGCGCAGACCAACTGGCAAGTGTCTTCACTGACATTTTCAACCTCTCCCTGACTGAGTCTGTAATGTTTAAAGCAGACCACCATAGTCCCTGTGCCCAAGGAGGTGTAGGTAACCTGCCTAAATGATTACCGCCCCGTAGCACTCACGTCGGTAGCCATGAAATGCTTTGAAAAGCTGGGTATGGCTCACATCAACAGCATCATCTTGGATGCCCGAGACCCACCCCAATTCGCATACCGCCCCAACAGATCCACAGATGACACAATCTCAATCGCACTCCACACTGCCCTTTCCCACCTGGACAAAAGGAACACCTATGTGAGATTGCTGTTCATTGACTACAGCTCAGCGTTCAACACCATAGTGCCCACAAAGCTCATCCCTAAGCAAAGGACCCTGGGAGTTAACACCTCCCTCTGTAACTGGATCCTGGACTTCCTGACGGGCTGACCCCAGGTGGTAAGAGTAGGCAACAACACGTGTGCCACGCTGATCCTCAACACTGGGGCCCCTCAGGGGTGTGTGTTTAGTCCCCTCCTGTACTCGCTGTTCACCCACGACTGCGTGGCCAAACACGACTCCAACACCATCATTAAGTTTGCGGACGACACAACAGTTGTAGGCCTGATCACCGACAAAGATTGAGACAGCCTATATGGAGTAGGTCAGAGACATGGCAAGTGGTGCAATGACAACAACCTCTCCCTCAATGTGAGCAAGACAAAGGAGCTGATCGTGGACTACAGGAAAAGCGGGCCGAACAGGCCCCCATTTAACATTGACAGGGCTGTAGTGGAGCGGGTCGAGAGTTTCTAGTTCCTTGTTGTCCACATCACCAACAAACTATCATGGTCCAAACACACCAAGGCATTCGTGAAATTGTATTGGTCACATACACATGGTTAGCAGATGTTATTGCGAGTGTAGCGAAATTATTATGCTTCTAGTTCCGACAGTGCAGCAGTATCTAACAAGTAATCTAACAACTCCACAACATAACCTTAATACACACTAATCTAAGTAAAGGAATAGAATAAGAATATATAAATATATGGATGAGATAAAAAATACACTATCCCAGGATAGGTGCAACATCCGAGATGACGTAGAATGGTTCCAGACACTCCCCCACACATCTTGTCTCAGAATTTATCTCTATGGTGGAAAATTGCAAGATTATGTTATAATACTTTTATTGCATCAAATGGTTGCTTTATGCTACAGATTAAGGGTTTGTTATAATGCTCATCTGTGTGTGTGTTTTACTGAGGATGGGCCTCTGGGAGATAACACTGACAAGAGATTTACAATGTCTTGTGGGTGATAAAACCTAAAGAGGCCGCATTCCAGAGCATGAGTTAATGTTTCTGTTCTCTATGGTACCAGGGAGAGATGACCCCAGGGCCATACCCTGGTCTGAACAATGAAAGAAAACTGTTGACACAGCAGATACTGTCTGCTGTGAATTATAAGTATCTTTTATACAAATCTTAACCTTGTGACCCATTCTATACATCTGTTGTTCATCATGTAGGTTGAAAGGGGTGTATCTTGGCTATAAAATGCCTGTACTTTTGTCTCGGGGCTAACTCTTGACGTGATAAGTTTCTCTCTCCTATTTTGATAGTAAAGAAATTAACCACCACATCTCCCCCAAGTCCAAAGGAGGGAGTGAATGGCGCAGACATTGTGGAGACAAGTAATTGGTTCCCCATGAATCACATGGTTTAAAATAGGTAAAGACACATTCACATATGAAGACAATGTTTCCTCCTGTCCACTTCTCTTTCTGATATTCTGCATATCACCAGGGACATGTAAAAGACAAGCCTGACTTCTCCCCTTTCTGGGCCCCAGGTGACTGAGGCCCATATGAGGGAGGAAGTGCAACTGCCAACGGCAGAATCCGAAGGGATACATTCTAACAACAAGAGTTCAACAGTTCAATCATATAAGCATATTATGTAGATCTTAATTATCTATGCCACAAATGTCTGACAGAAATGTGTTCTTTATTTTCCTGTAAGAATTTGTGTAGTTTGCTACCAGCTTGAGCTCAACTTGCTTGTTGTTTTCTGGACAGTTAAGTATTTTTTGACTAATTTATTGCATTATGACTAAACTGTGTACTGTGGTGGTTATGATCTTGTGAACATTTGTTTGAACCTTGCGCCCAGATTGTCCTAACTGAGGATGCTGTGTAGGACAGAGAGAAGTTGATCCACAACAAGATATGTAATGACTTGTAATGTCTGGTGGTGAGGACAAGTTTGCCTAAAATGAAAATATTTCAATGTCTGTCTTTTTTTTATTGAGTGTGCATGCATTAGTGATCTTCTCTGTCAGTATTAATTTCAAGAGATTTCAGAATAGCGAAGTTTGGCTCTATCATTGTTGCAAGTAAATGGTTCAAAGCAAGCTAAACTTCACTCTTCTCTGATGTGAGTGATAATAGCTGAAGTGACAGCCCTCTCTTGGAGTTGGATACGAGCTGGGAAGGGCACTGGACATGCACAACAAGATCCTCTGTCTTTGCCCGACCCTCCTTCTGGAAAATGTAAGATTAAGTTTGACTTTGAGAAAAAATACCTGGTAACCAGTGACGATTAGTATTTGGTGCATCATTGATTTAAAATTAGCATCATTATGTGTAATTTAATTACATAATAAATATCATGGCAAGCTGTAAAACAGTTAAACAATCACACATTTGAAACAGTCACAACTTTATGTTGATTTGACCTTGTATGATATGTCTTTTATCTTCATGTCCAGCGGCATGATCAGAGGGGCTGATGACGGGTCCCTGTTTCGGGTGCGAGACTACAATGAGGAGGAGGTGGAAGGCACCCTGGAAGAGTACTTAAACAGACTTGCCAAAGTCTGAGACGGTCAAACTGCACATCTAAGGTGCCATCAAAGTATAAGAAAATATATAGTTATGATTCCCACTTTGCTGTCTCTCAATGGTTTCTCAAAAATGGTTATGAATCAAGGTTTTTGTATGACGTAATATGAATATATGTTCTACATACAGTAAGTACATGTTTTGTCTTTTTACTGATTTCATGTCACTTTGTTGAAGGCTTGTAAACCTAAATCATAAAGCTCACATCCAAGGTGCATGGGCTTTTTTGCTCGTTGTAGTTTCCTTCATGTGGTCATCAGTAGATGCGAGTACCACTTTGTCCACTGGGTGTCACTTGCTCCCTTTTAAAAAACCAAGCAGGGCTCTTTTCATATAAAAATTAATGATATCCTAAAATGGACAGATGGTTGACACATTGAGTTTGTGAGCTATTTCTCACTGACACAACAAGAAAATGTGTACCAGAACAGGTGAATGATTCACTCAGTATTTCAAGCTTGGGCTCCATTTAGACTACTACCTTTAGAGCTCTGTATTCCAATAAGGATAGATTTAATAGTGGAGTGGAGCCAGCTTGACTTGAATGTTAACAGGCAGCGGAGCTGTGGAAGGATGGCAGAGGCCTTTCTACACAGGGGAATACATTTCTGCCATACATCCCTAAAGAGGCAGCTGCCATTGTGCTACAAGCATTGTTGCCCACACAGAGTTGTCAGTACTCTTCACTTCCATCACCTCTGTGAATGTATCATAATCCTCTCCAAGTTCTTGTTTCATTCCTAAACTGTGACAGGTGACCAAGGAACCAGCCAGCTTTAGAGAAAGAATAAATAGTTTTTGGTTCACACTAGGCCCGTCTCTGGCAGTCTTTAGTATCATAACGGTCTGTGTTTATTACAAAGTTAAGACAATAATTTTCATTGCTGCCAATAACAGGCCTTAGAGGAGTAATATCAGCCAAGGAGGGATGTTGCACCTCTCTCCTAAAACAACTTGATTGGTCTTCTCAAGTTCACTCGCTCATATTTTATGGGATCTGAATGCCATGGCTGTTTATGGACCATCAGTACAGAGTTCCCATTTGTTTCACATCAGTACCAGTTGACAGAGCACAGTGATGAGGCTGTACCCAGTTGGAGGCACACCATTAGGCTCACGTAGCAAACCATCTGCTTCAGGGATGAATCCTCATCAGCGGTGATTAGGCACAGAATATCTGGCCTTAGGTCAGTGAAAACCTCAATGAGAGTAAGGACAACTCCACTACCCTGTGCGGCTGCTAGTTTAGGGATTCTCATGTTGTACCATTTTTTTATTTAGAGAATTTTTGAATGGTCGATCCCTGACTTTTCAATTGGTAAAATTACATTAATTTTGGTGTGTTGCAACAATGCTATTTTACAGTAACTTCTGTCTTCATGCATGTTACAGAGTAGCTCTCACTCTCTTATGTGGTGAACCTGAGGAGGGAAACTGGCTGGACCTCTTTCCTACAGGAAGTGAGGACTATAGTTTCAGGTTATTCTTGGGATCTCCATAACTTCCTCTGTTGAATATTATGCCAGGGTGGGGTCAGGTCACATTTCCCCTCCGCCAGTCATGATTTGGCAAATTAAGGGCTTTGAGAGTTGAGGAAATGTTGATGGTGGGATAAGAGCACTGAGATTCAGGGAAGCTACATGGGTAAGTCCTGAAAATGATGTAAAAACGACTGCAGGTCACCTATTACAGTAGTGGCATGAAGAGCTGAGTCTGAACCATTGGTGGTTGTCTCCTGGGAAATAGAGTTTCAGAATTCAGTTTTTATAGTTGACACTTCGTAGCAAAGGGACAGTAGCTAGATTTCCATCCAATTGGCGACAGATTTTCATGTGAATATTCTTAAAATCAACAAAAACAGTATGCACATTTTCCCACCAGAAATGTTTCCATCAAATTGACTTGTGTATAAAAGGCCGTGCGTTAATATTGTAGTGCACATGAAATAACTTTTGCGCTTAAATTCCCATGTACTGAATAAAAAAACATAAGTTAAATCTCATTTTCAACTCTACTGATGGTTTTGTCACAAACAAATGTTGTTTGTGACAAATTATATATAGTGAATGTGCCCGCTCTGGTCTTGGCACGTGCGCTCTAGCCAAAAGCTCGCAGACAAAGTGCGGATATAACCCACACATGATGAGATCGTGATGGACAGAAAGAGCGATATTTTTATTTGAGAAACCGCAGCCAAGCATCTATCATGTCACCAGAATAAGACCATCGCTATTTATTGGAAAGGAGCATCGAGCTCACCACCGTGCAGTTTCACCACCCTGTGAAGTTCATTTTAACTTGTTTTAATCTGTAACCTAATAAACTGCATGCTTTCCTGAGTCGTAGTGGGAGGACTACACAGCATCCCACCCTGTCTAGCGTATTTAGTTTTGTCGACATTTGGAACGTTTACCGACAAAATTAGCTGTTCCCATCAGGCCTGTCATGACATGTTTTTTTTTTTATCCTACATGTACTTTAATCGCATAAAAGGGTTGGATAGAAACCTGGTTTGTGTCAAAGGTAAATGGACAATACATTTGTGGTTTTCAGTTGCTTGATTGAATTGAGCTGTCACGCTGTAGTCATGTAATTTAGGGATAAAGACAGGTATGGTACGTATTCTTAGATCTTCTGTAACTGTTGTCTGTATCATATCTAAACTGAAGTGGAAGCATTTGGGCAGTTATACCAGCAGTGTGTACAGGAAATAGTTCACAACTTTATTGCACACAATTCAGTATAAAAAAATAAGACTCATTGCAAAAAAAGAACACGTACACATTCCACATATAAATTGCAGACAATAAATTACATTTACAACTTCAAAATACAGTTGCGCAAATCCATATTCTTATTCGCTATTACAGATTTAGGATCTTAATTTAGGAAATGTAAGAGAATTTGATTACCCTGTTTTGGGGAAACTTTGCTGCAACGCAGGACATGTAAAATGTGTGTATTTGAAGTTTAAATAGGCTTCTGAAGATTAATTGACATTTTAGTAATTTCAGACTTGATTTTCCCTGACAAAAATGTCCATGAATTATAATAAACATAATAATTCACATTTCTTGTTGCTGCAGGATTATTTTGTAGCAAACTGGCTCAAATTAAGATCCTACATCTCTAACCATCATACAGCAATAGCAGATCTCAATTAGTTTTCAATGTTGACATAATAGACATTACTTTTTTACAAAATAATACAATTATAATTTAACAAAGTATATGTTGCATTTCTTTAGCCAATCATATAAAAAGTACAGTGTTGAAACATGACGTGAACTCAGGTAATATTAGTTTCTGTCTGAATTCTGCACACTGCAGAGCTGGAAGCAGGGAATTTGTTCAGAGGCTGTGATGTCTGAGCCCATTTGGAAATACAGTGGGCAGAACAAGTATTTGATACACTGCCGATTTTGCAGGTTTCCCTACTTACAAAGCATGTAGAGGTCTGTAATTTATATCATAGGTACACTTCAACTGTGAGAGATGGAATCTGAAATAAAAATCCAGAAAATCTCATTGTATGATTTTTAAGTAATTAATTTGCATTTTATTGCATGACATAAGTATTTGATCACATACCAACCAGTAAGAATTCCGGCTCTCACAGACCTGTTAGTTTTTCATTAAGAAGCCCTCCTGTTCTCCACTCATTACCTGTATAAAAGACACCTGTCCACACACTCAATCAAACAGACTCCAACCTCTCCACAATGGCCAAGACCAGACAGCAGTTTAAGGACATCAGGTATAAAATTGTAGACCTGCACAAGGCTGGGATGGGCTACAGGACAATAGGCAAGCAGCTTGGTGAGAAGGCAAAAACTGTTGCCGCAATTATTAGAAAATGGAATTAGTTCAAGATGACGGTCAATCACCCTCAGTCTGGGGCTCCATGCAAGATCTCACCTTGTGGGGCATCAATGATCATGAGGAAGGTGAGGGATCAGCCCAGAACTACACGGCAGGACCTGGTCAATGACCTGAAGAGAGCTGGGACCACAGTCTAAAAGAAACAAACAAACTACGCCGTCATGGATTAAAATCCTGCAGCGCACGCAAGGTCCCCCAGCTCAAGCCAGCGCATGTCCAGGCCCGTCTGAAGTTTGCCAAGGACCATCTGGATGATCTAAAGGAGGAATGGGAGAAGGTCATGAGGTCTGATGAGACAAAAATAGAGCTTTTTGGTCTAATCTCCACTCGCCGTGTTTGGAGGAAGAAGAAGGATGAGTACAACCCCAAGAACACCATCCCAACCGTGAAGTATGGAGGTGGAAATATCATTCTTTGGGGATGCTTTTCTGCAAAGGGGACAGGACGACTGCACCGTATTGAGGGGAGGATGGATGGGGCCATGTATCGCAAGATCTTGATCAACCTCCTTCCCTCAGTAAGAGCATTGAAGATGGGTCGTGGCTGGGTCTTCCAGCATGACAACGACCCGAAACACACAGCCAGGGCAACTAAGAAGTGGCTCCGTAAGAAGCATCTCAAGGTCCTGGAGTGGCCTAGCCAGTCTCCAGACCTGAACCCAATAGAAAATCTTTGGAGGCAGCTGAAAGTCTGTATTGCCCAGCGACAGCCCCGAAACCTGAAGGTCTGTATGGAGGAGTGGGCCAAAATCCCTGCTGCAGTGTGTGCAAACCTGGTCAAGAACTACAGGAAACGTATGATCTCTGTAATTGCAAACAAAGGTTTCTGTACCAAATATTAAGTTCTGCTTTTCTGATGTATCAAATACTTATGTCATGCTAATAAAATAAATAAAATGCTAATTGTTTACTTAAAAATCATACAATGTGATTTTCTGGATTTTTGTTTTAGATTCCTTCTCTCACAGATGAAGTGTACCTATGATAAAAATGACAAACCTCTACATGCTTTGTAAGTAGGAACACCTGCAAAATCGGCAGTGTATGAAATTCTCCCCACTGTAAATGGGCGGATTGCACATCTGCATTCAAGTCTAACATTTTGGCCTAAAATTGTGACTACAACAGCATTGACAAATACCGGTACACCAATTTGGTTGACATGGCAAGGGCATTGTCTCGGCTAACATTCCAAAGCTGTCTGTCAGTTCACCTATCTTACATGCTGTTCATGCCAAGTAACCGCAACAGCATATTTTGAGAATGGACAAATTACACATTAATTGTCCGTGACAAAAGTCACCAAAAACTTGAGTATATATATCGTTATGCACCTCTTACCCCTGTGGTCAAGCAATAATCCGTCATATTAGGACTATGCTATTTTTGTTAGGAGTGTCAAACACATTCTCCTACCATTTCTCCTTGAACATACCCACTGGTCTCTTCTTGGTCCTGCGTCTTTCTAGGTATCGATACCTAGATTGGTATGTTGTCGGTATTTTGACTGTCAGTACTGAAGACAGTCAGTCATGGAGGCAGGGCTGGGATTTAGAGCATGGCTTTCCCTCTGCTGAAAGCAGTCTGTTCTCTGCTCCTGTCCTGTGTTCAGGGCTATGGAGATGGTAAATCTAGCCTAAATCACCTCAGTGTTCAGTTTCTTCTTCTCCAGTTCAGGGGCCGTGGGCGTGTGCAGGAAGCTGATCTTACACTCCTGCTCCACTGTGACTAGGTGGCTCTGCGGGGTCGGCTGGCAGTCTATGTGTCGCAGCGGGTGCAGCCGGAGGATGGGACCGCACCGGCAGCTGGCACAGCGGTCCTGCCAATGCCCCCTCAGCACCAGGCTAGCTGTGAGAGCCACCACGCCCAGCGTCATACCCCCCAGCACCAGCAAGGTGATGAGCTGCACCTCTGACAGGCCAGACGATCCCCACTGGGTCACCACCTCCTTCACAGAGATCTTCAGCAGCCTGTCTCCACTATTGCTGTTACTGCTGCCCTGAGAATGGTTCCCCCCTGTTGTGATCTGGTCTGGCCTGGCCTGAGTCACCCTGCCCCAGTCCTCTCCTCCCCCAGCCCAGCCATGGGAGCTCCTGATGGGTGATTGGCTCTCTGGGCTCCGTAGGGGAACCTCGCAGGTCCTGCCAATGAACCCAGCTTTGCAGAGGCAGTGGAAGGTGCTGGCGCGGTCCAGGCAGCGCCCTCCGTTGAGGCAGGGCTGACTAGCACAGTCATCGAGGTTGATGGTGCAGAACCGGCCCGTGAAGCCCTCGGGACAGAGACAGGAGAAGCGGTTGATGCCATCCAGGCAGGTGGCACCGTTGGCACATGGACGCATCAGGCAGTCGTCCATGTTGGTCTCGCAACGCGGCCCACTGAAGCCTGCCAGGCAGCGGCAGGAGAGTTCTGGTGCATAGCCGCTACTGTCCTCACACTGCCCTCTATTCTTACATGGAGACCTGAAAAATAAAGACAGAAGCACTAAAAACCCAGAGGGAATGTTCTGAATAGATTTTCAATGCTGAATTGATTCCTCAATGCAAGCCTTTTCATATGGACCTGACCTCCAACTGATTTGTAAGTAAATGTGTGGCGCTTACTCTGTGATGATTACTGTTTACATTCAATCTGGCATTGATTTGGTACCTTAAGACAAATCTACCCCAGAGTCTGTCCCTTTGGCCTGCATGGTTTCCCTGGTAACCGCTTAGCCAGTGATTTGGGGACTCCATGGAGGCTGTAGTGTAGATAACTTGCTACAATGTGTTTGTTAGTACTAGAGGCCACTCACTTGGCCGACAATGAGCCCATAAACTCACATGATTGCTCTCCAGTGGATACAAATTGAACAGGCTGCTACACAGCTAATGCCAATCTGCATGTGTTTGACTGCCATCAGGGGACTGGCTGGGATGCCACAGTCAAAACACACACACTAACACACACTGAAACACACTCATCGAACAAGCTCCGAGAAAAATACTGATAATCGAAATTCACACACACAGTGCAGCTAGTTTCGCGTGTGATAGTCTGAAATGTCCACTAATTCCTATACACGTATTTTGAGCCACTGGTTGGGATTGAACTTGTTGTTCACTGTGATTTGCTTTGATTAAGACAGAAGCAGGAGGCCTGAGAGAAAATTGTTCCATAGATTGTTTTCTGGTGTGTTGGTAATTGAACTCACTTGCCGATCTTATGACAGGGTCCTGTCTTGTGCTCACAGTTCCTCCCATAAAATCCATTGGGGCAGAGGCAGGAGTATTCCCCTGAAATGTTCGTGTAACAAGTGGCACCGTTCTGGCAAGGTGCCTCATTTGTGCACACATGGATATCTGAAGCAGAGGAGAGAAGTGGTGAATAAGTACTGCGCTACCACTCACTCAACAAATAAGATTATGATTGTCGGATACATACAAATGTTTTCTGTCACCTTTGTCGCAGAAGCGTCCCGTCCATCCAGGCTCGCATGTGCATTGCCAGGGTTGGTGACATGATCCATGGACACAGCCTGGCATTCTAACACAGACGTCGCACTGCTGCCCCTCCCAACCCGGGTCACAGCTGGAATACAGTGCAGCCAATTAGATCAGCTCTCAACTCCGTAGCCGACACAGCCTCATGATAAGGGAGATATACTCTTATATACAGTGGCATTATCAAATAATGCGGAGCCGCTCCACGATGGACACAGGAGGGCGCCCATACTTAACAAAACAACTTCTGCAATGCCTTGCTCTGTACAGTACTTTATCTGTTATTTCGTAGAAATACTCATATATTCTGAGTGTGACCTTCTCTAGAGAGTGATAAGGACATAGGCTTGACACCAGAAAATTGTGGGCCTGAATGATGGCTTTATAGGTTTGTCATATATGCTTGAGCAAGAAAAAGAGAACCGTACACTCTAGGAACTCGGATGCAATAATTGAATAACAACGTCTCGACAGCCAAGCTGTCCACAGCAGGGTATTGTCATATACTGTATGCTTGACATAGTTAACATATTCATATCTGAAATACGATGGAGTCATCACTACCAGTGCACCATCTTTTACCCTGTCAACATATTCAAATATATATTTTTAGAAACATGCTTTAGTAAGATGCATATCACTGTTCCGATGTTGTTCAGCGTCGTGTTTCACCTCACCTGCACACCGCATTCTCCTCACACCGACTGTTGGTCACATTACACGTGCAATTTAGAACTGTAAGAGAAAGCAAACACTTGCTTCAGAGACAGATCCAAGATTCACCAGTAATTCCCTGACATTCAGACATAATAGTTGTCATTAAGTAGATATGCCTATTCATTGAACAGATGAATGTTCCTTATCTGTAATATTTCAACTTTTTGTCAGTATATACCCCACAGCTTTATTCCTCCAGCAGCAAGTTGGAAACAACAAAATGTTATGCACTATAAAGCTTCATTGGGATCGTGACAGTGCTGTATTTGAAACAGTATTTGTGATGTAGGCAGGTCGACATAATGTTTTAATTCAGGGAGTTTATTCCTCACAATTCTACCACAATTTCTGAGACGTATACTGGTGGTTCAGTAATTGTCAAGTCAGAATATAAGCATGTCTGTATGACAGCCGTTTGTGTATTTGAGGGATTTCGGGGCTCGATGGGATGTTAATGGCACTATGACCTCCAACCCAAGGCAGACGGTTGTCCACGTGTGTGGTGTTTCCTTACAACATCATGGATTTTTCTGCCGTTGAAATGTTTAGCCGGGCCGCCTAAGCATTTTTTAAAACATTTTTTGTTGTGTGTGTGTATGTACAGTACCAGTCAAAAGTTTGGACACACCTACTCATTCAAGGGTTTTTCTTTATTTGTACTATTTTCTACATTGTATAATAATAGGGAAGACGTCAACACTATGAAATAATGCACAGGGAATCATGTAGTAACCAAAAAAGTGTTAAACAAATGTAAATATATAGTTTATATGTGAGATTCTTCAAAGTAGCCACCCTTTGTATTGATGACCGCTTTTCACACTCTTGGCATTCTCTCAACCAGCTTCACCTGGAATTATTTTCCAACACTCTTGAAGGAGTTCCCACATGTGCTGAGCACTTTTTGGTTGCTTTTCCGTCACTCTGCAGTCCAACTCATCCCAAACCATCTCAATTGGGTTGAGGTTGGGTGATTGTGGAGGCCAGGTCATCTGATGCAGCACTCCATCACTCTCCTTCTTGGTCAAATAGCCCTTACACAGCCTGGAGGTGTGTTGGGTCATTGTCCTGTTGGAAAAAAATGATAGTCCCACTAAGTGCAAACCAGATGGGGTGGCGTATCACTGCAGAATGCTCTGATAGCCATGCTGGTTAAGTGTGCCTTGAATTCTAAATAAATCACTGACAGTGTCACCAGAAAAGCACCATCACACCTCCTCCTCCATGCTTCATGTTGGGAACCACACATGCAGAGATCATCCGTTCACCTACTCTGCATCTCACAAAGACACGGCGGTTGGAACCAAAACTCTCCAATTTGGACTCCAGACCAAAGGACTCTTGTTTCTTGTCTCAAACAAGTCTCTTCTTCTTATTGGTGTCCTTTAGACGTGCTTTCTTTGCAGCAATTCGATCACGAAGGCCTGATTCACGCAGCCTCCTCTGAACAGTTGATGTTGAGATGTGTCTGTTACTTAAACTCTGTGAAGCATTTATTTGGGCTGCAATTTCTGAGACTGTTACCTCTAATGAACTTATCCTCTGCAGCAGAGGTAACTCTGGGTCTTCCTTTCCTGTGGCGGAGAGCCATGAGAGCCAGTTTCATCATAGTGGTTGATGGTTTTTGCGACTGCACTTGAGGAAACTTTCAAAGTTCTTGAAATGTTCCGGATTGACTGACCTTCATGTCTTACAGTAATGGTGGACTGTTGTTTCTCTTTGCTTTTTTGAGCTGTTCTTGCCATAATATGGACTTGGACTTTTACCAAATAGTCCTATCTTCTGTATTTGTTAACCTTTATTTAACTAGGCAAGTCAGTTAAGAACAAATTCTTATTTTCAATGACAGCCAGGGAACAACAGATTTTTACCTTGTCAGCTCAGGGATTCGATTTTGCAACCTTTCGTTTACCAGTCCAATGCTCTAACCACTAGGCTACCTGCCCCCCCCCCCCAACTGTATTTCCGATCAATTTGTTGTTATTTTAATAGACAACATTTTTTGCTTTTCTTTCAAAAACAAGGACATTTCTAAGTGACTCAACTTTTGAACGATATTGTATACATTGAACCGGGTTTACATTTAACCGGGTGAAAGGAATATGAATGACAGTCATCCAATATGTTGTGATAGAAATAAGGCCATGTTCATGAGGGTGAGAAATGGTCCTACATCTTAAATGGCACCGACCGCGGTGTGAGTGTGTGTGTGTGTGTGTGTGTGTGTGTGTGTGTGTGTGTGTGTGTGTATCACGTAGAAATGTCCTTGCTTTTGAAAGAAAATCACTTTTTTCTGTCTATTAAAATCAAATTGATCAGAAATACAGTGTAGACATTGTTCATGTTGTAAATGACTATTGTAGCTGGAAATAGTACCCGCAAAACACCAGTCTCAACGTCAACAGTGAAGAGGCGACTCCGGGATGCTGGCCTTCTAGGCAGAGTTGCAAAGAAAAATCCATATCTCAGACTGGCCAATAAAAATAAAATATTAAGATGTGCAAAAGAACACAGACACTGGTCATAAGAACTCTGCCTAGAGGGCCAGCATCCCGGAGTCGCCTCTTCACTGTTGATGTTGAGACTGGTGTTTTGCGGGTACTATTTCATGAAGCTGCCAGTTGAGGACTTGTGAGGCGTCCGTTTCTCAAACTAGACACTCTAATGTACATGTCCTCTTGCTCAGTTGTGCACCGGGGCCTCCCACTCCTCTTTCTTTTCTGGTTAGGGCCAGTTTGTGCTGTTCTGTGAATGGAGTAGAACACAGCATTGTACAAGATCTTCAGTTTCTTTGCAATTTCTCACATGGAATAGCCTTCATTTCTCAGAACAAGAACAGAACAGAACAGAACAAGAATAGACTAAAGAGTTTCAGAAGAAAGTTCTTTGTTTCTAGCCATTTTGAGCCTGTAATCGAACCCACAAATGCTGATGCTCCAGATACTCAATTAGTCTAAAGAAGGCCAGTTTTATTGTTTCTTTAATCAGAACAATTTTTCAGCTGTGCTAACATAATTGCAAAATGGTTTTCTAATGATCAATTAGCCTTTTAAAATGATAAACTCGGATTAGCTAACACAACGTGCTATTGGAACACAGGAGTGATGGTTGCTGATAATGGGCCTCTGTACACCTATGTAGATATTCCATAAAAGAATCAGCCGTTTCCAGCTACAATAGTCATTTACAACATTAACAATGTCTACACTGTATTTCTGATCAATTTTATCTTATTTTAATGGACAACATTTTTTAGAATGTGTGTGCCATTCAGAGGGTGAATGGGCAAGACAAAAGATTTGCCTTTGAATGAGGTAGGGTAGTAGGTGCCAGGTGCACCAGTTTGAGTGTGTCAAGAACTGCAACGCTGCTGGGTTTTTCACAATGAACAGCTTCTGGTCCACCACCAAAAGGACATCCAGCCAACATGGGCCAGCATCCCTGTGGAACGTTTTCGACACTTTCTAGAGTCCATGCCCCAATAAATTGAGGGCAAAAGGGTTGCAACAAAATATTGTGTATATTTAAGCAGTAAGACACACGTGGGTGTGTTATATGGCCAATATACCATGGCTAAGGGTTGTTCTTAACGCACGACACAATGCAACGCGGAGTGCCTGGATACAGCCCTTAGCTGTGGTATATTGGCCGTATTGCATACCGCGCCAACAGATCCACAGATCATACTATCTCTATTACACTCCACAATGCCCTTTCCCACCTGGACAAAAGGAACACCTATGTGAGAATGCTATTCATTGACTACAGCTCAGTGTTCAACACCATAGTGCCTCAAAGCTCATCAATAAGCTAAGGACCATGGGACTAAACACCTCCCTCTGCAACTGGATCCTGGACTTTCTGACGGGCTGCCCCCAGGTGGTGAGGTAGGTAACAACACATCCGCCACACTGATCCTCAACACAGGGTCCCTTCCTGTACTCCCTGTTCACTCATGACTGCACGGCCAGGCATGACTCCAACACCATCATGAAGTTTGCCAATGACACAACAGTGGTAGGTCTGATCACCGACAACGACGAGACAGCCTATAGAGAGGAGGTCAGAGACCTTGCTGTGTGGTGCCAGGACAACAACCTCTCCCTGAACGTGATCAAGACAAAGATGATTGTGGACTAGAGGAAAAAGAGGACTGAGTACTCCCCCATTCTCATCGACAGGGCTGTAGTGGAGCAGGTTGAGAGCTTCAAGTTCCTTGGTGTCCACATCACCAACAAACTAACATGGTCCAAGCACACCAAGACAGTCGTGAAGAGGGCACAACAAAACCTATTCCCCCTCAGGAGACTGAAAAGATTTAGCCTGGGTCCTCAGATCCTCAAAAAGTTCTGAAGCTGCACCATCGAGAGCATCCTGACTGGTTGCATCACTGCCTGGTATGGCAACTGCTCGGCCTCCGACTGCAAGGCACTACAGAGAGTAGAACGAACAGCCCAGTACATCACTGGGGACAAGTTTCCTGCCATCCGGGACCTCTATATCAGGCGGTGTCAGAGGAAGGCCCAAAAAATTGTCAAAGACTCCAGCCACCCTAGTCATCGACTGTTCTCTCTGCTACCGCATGGCAAGCGGTAAGGAGTACCAAGTCTAGGTCCAAGAGTCTTCTAAACAGCTTCTACCCCCAAGCTATAAGACTCCTGAACACCTAATCAAATGGCTACCCAGACTATTTGCATTGTGCCCCCCCCTCTCCCCCTCTTTGACACTGCTGCTACTCTCTGTTGTTATCATCAATGCATAGTCACTTTAATAACTGTACCTATATGTACATATTACCTCAACTCACCAATGCCCGGTACAGACATTGAGTCTGTACCGCTACCCCCCTGTATATAGTCTCGCTATTGTTATTGCTGCTCTTTAGTTATTTGTTACTTTTATTTCTTATTCTTAAGGCATTTTTTTAACTGCATTGTTGGTTAGGGGCTTGTAAGTAATTTGTGTTCGGCGCATGTGACTAATAAAATTTGATTTGATATACCACAAACTTCCGTGGTGTCTTATTGCTATTATAAAATGGTTACCAATGTAATTATAGCAGTAAAAATAAATGTTTTGTCATACCTGTGGGATACGGTCTGATATGCCATGGCTGTAAGCCAATCAGCATTCAGGGCTCAAACCATCAGGTTTATATATATATTTACACTGAACAAAAATATAAACTCAACATGTAAAGTGTTGGTATCATGTTTCATGAGCTGAAATAAAAGATCCCAGAAATGTTCCATACTGTCACGTCTACTCCCGCTCCCTCACTCCGGTTCTCGACCTCGCTGGTATACTAACCAACTCTATGTTGAAGCAAAGAAGTGTCAACTCCATCAGGAAGCTGTCTCCTTTCTGGGTTACCAGATCAGCCCATAAGGAGTGATGATGGATGGTAAAAAGGTAGATGCTGTCAGAGCATGGCCAGTCCCAACCACCATAAAGGGGTTACAACGGTTTTTGGGGTTTGCCAACTTCTACCGCCGTTTCATCAATAACTTTAGCTCTATCGCCTATAGCTCTATCCTCTTGCCTCGCTCCTCAAGGGTGGTCCCCATAAGTTGGGGTGGAGTTCTGCAGTCAACGAAGCCTTCCACCTACTGAAGGAACGATTCACCTTCACCCGTTGCTCAAACACCCAGGTCCTATGCTGCCATTCGTGGTGGAGGTGGACGCTTCAGAAGTGGGCCTGGGGGCTGTCCTGTCCAAACGACAAGGTAATCCACAAAAATTGTATCCATGTGCATATTCCTCAAAGAAACTGTCTCCTGCAGAGGGGAACTAGCGATCGGGAGCTCCTGGTGTTGAAGTTGGCATTATAGGAGTGTAGACACTGGCTGGAGGGCACCAAGGACCCATTTCTCCAGTCGGATTTGAAGTCAAAATCGAGGTTAGTAACTGTCGATCTGATGTCCAGAAGTGCTTGGCATCATATTTGATAATATTATGAACTTTCTGCACAAAAAAAACAAAGATTAACATGAAAAAAGTCACTAAATAGCAACGATGGGTTGGAACTCGTAAGATCTCGCCCTTCTCTACGTCGGCACCATCTTGACAATACCTTCTTCTCATTGACTCTCCAGGGGTGTGTCCTCAGTCCTTTGCTTGTACTCCTTGTTGACCCACGGCTGTGGGTTTGCTGACGACACCACTGTTGTAGGCCTGATAACCTACAACAACGAGCTGGATGAGGTAAGTGAACTAGCATTATGGTGCCAGGACATCAACCTCTTCCTCAACATCAGCAAAACAAAGGAACAGATTTTTGCCTTCAGGAGCAGAGGAGGGAACTTGCCCGATCTACATCCACAGGACTGCAGTAGAGAGTGTCAGCAGTTTTAAGTTCCTTGGTGTCCACATCACCGATGACTTGACATGGACCATCAACACCACCACTCTAGTCAAAGAGGGCGCAATAGCGCCTCTGCTTCCTCAGACTTGTTTTATGTTTTATTTTACCTTTATTTAACCAGGCAAGTCAGTTAAGAACAAATTCTTATTTTCAATGACGGCCTGGGAACAGTGGGTTAACTGCCTGTTCAGGGGCAGAACGACAGATTTGTACCTTGTCAGCTCGGGGGTTTGAACTCGCAACCTTCCGGTTACTAGTCCAACGCTCTAACCACTAGGCTACCCTGCCGAAGAGATTCGGAATGCTACCCTGGGTCCTCCAAGTATTACCGCTGCACTATCCAGAGCCTCCTCACCAGTTGCATCATGGCCTGGTACAGGAATTGCTTCGTCCAAGCCCGCAAGGACCTCCAGCGAGTAGTGAAGACAGCCCAGTACATCACTGGGGCCGTTTACCCACCCATCCGGGACACATCCTTGAAACAGTGCTTGAGGAAGTCCTGAGGAAGTCCTGCAGCATCATCCCAGCTATGAGCTGTTCATGCACTCACAAACGCACTCACCCACTCATTTACTCTTTCTAATACTGTTCAATTTAAACACTTTCCCCCCAATCCCCCCATCCCTGATACATGTCAATATTGCACTGTAAATTGTGCCTTCCTGTATTATACTTACGCTAAAATGTTTCTTCTATTCTACTGAGCCGTTTACTTCATGTTTGTATTCTTATCTTTTATTATGTCTTATTGTCGCTGCATTGTCGAGAAGGAACCTCCAATAAGCACTTCGTTGGACATTGTATACCATGTGTATCCTGTACATTCGACTAATGAAGCTTGAATCCTTGGGAGTGGGGACGAGGATAGACAAATGCCCACATGATGAGTCACACACTTTGATTTCACTTGGGGTTTTATACGATTGTATCTGACTATGATTTATATGCTATTGGTTTCAGAAAGGTAACTTAAGCTTCATCGCTGAGTTATTAAACATCCCCATGTACTGGCAAGCATTTACTACTAAAGGGATATGTGATTAATCTCTTATTGTCATCAGCTGTTGTTACTAGTTGATTTGGCCGGCCTTAGGCATACCTATGTACTGTCTGTACTTGGCTATAGTAAATAATGGGGGCTTGCCAGGTAGGGTGTGTGGGGTGCGTGTAGTAGCGGTGAGCCGCACGAGGGGAGCGCGTGCGGTGGGAGGAGAGGAATGCTGTGCAGTCATGTCTCCGCCCGCACAAACTCTGCCCAAACACCACTGGAATTCACAATCACTCCTTGTCTCACCTCCCACCCTGTAGTACTGTACCCGAACCCTGTCACTATACAGAGAGATTTGTAGAGCAGAGTTTTTACAGTAAAACAGCTATTCTCTTTGTGACCTGAGCAGTAATTTATACAAATTCTTTCTTTGATACACAATAGTACATTTTCTCGTATAGCCTAGTCTGTTAGCCTCGTCTGTTTAGTTTCTCAGCTCAACTGACTATGTTTCTTATCATTGTTGCATCTTCACATCTCAACATTTAGAACAGTGTAGCTTTGGCAGTTATATGTACCACAAGACAATTGAGATATCCTTCAGTTGTGAATGCATGCAATGCTGCAGAAAGTCATTATATTGATGTGGAATTGCAGGCATTTTCCATGAACAACACTTGACAGTTGGCTGCAGTAAGCCTTGTGTCCGTGGCAACAAAGCAGACCTTGAACAATGAAATGCGTTAGCTCATGTATTCTAAACGGGGAAGCTATAAAAAATTTTTTTTTTAAATCCCACAGACAATGGGAACATTGCAGTAAGCTGTTATTTTCAGAGACCTAATATCTGTTTTTGACATGCAAAAATGAAACTGAGCTCTTTTTAAAAGCATGTTTTGTTGAATATAACAACATACTTGGCGCATCTTATATGACTTAAGGCTGAATTTAATTAAACCTGCCATTATATATCCGTGTCTATCTAGGAACGTTTTGCAATTTTATATGACCACCGGAAAGAAATATGTTAAAATGCTACTGTGTACGCAAAGCAAGAACAATTTAATTGGGCCCTGATCCAGCCACTTGCTTGTTCTGTACGGCGTCATTGAAAGGCATGGAGGATGTCACAGTACCCACCATCAACAATCCTTCAGGTGCTATTTACCCCATGCTGCCAGTACCTCAGGTTTAAATGAGAGAATATTTCTGTAATTTCTCATCCCTAGTGGTAAAGTTGCATGGAGGCCCTTTTCTTTTTCCAACTTTTTTCTGCATGGTTTATTAGAGTAAACTTCAAAGGCTCTTGAAGCGCTGTGTGAAGTGTGTTATATCTGGTAGGAAGAAAAGCATATTGAGTATTTAAGGGGATGGAAGTGGAACTAGCCTGCAGTTTGAGTTGGACCACAGTTAGCATCACAATGAGTGAGAAGAGTGAGAGGGACAGAGAGGAGAAGGAGTATGCAGGATGGGCGTGCGCCAAAGGCTTGGGTAGCCATACTGCACATATCATGCACATGTCCGTAGGGAGGGAATGAGCATGCCAGGGTAGATGGACAAACAGCCGTCTGATCACTGCTGAGTGTGGACAGACTGATGAGACAAGTCAGCCTGCTCTCAGAGGTCCAGGAAAGTACAGCAGCCCTCCCGCCTGCCTTTCATTCCTGCTGCTGGCCCTGCAGCAAGTCAGAGAAGACTAGTCCCATCCACTGTCTGCCAGGGAAGCCTGTCTGGTCAGCCCCATTCCCTGTCCCTGTGGTGGGCTTTGTGTGTTTGTAGTAGGTTCCCTCCAGCTCTGCTAAGACTGGAACCATGAAGACACACATGCCCCAACTAGACCCAGGGCTCAGAATCAGCAACAGAAAACATCCCGGGAGACTTGGAATCAGGGAAAATAGTCCTAAACTAATCAGTAAGAAGTCCCCCAGCTGATGGATTATTGAGCAAGATAAAAAAAACAGTATAAACATTGCCAGACTATTAACAATGACAACTGTGTATATGCAGTATACTATAGTATTGTAGTAACTTATTAAGTTGTCAACTTGTCATTCATAGAATGCTGGGTGGTGATATCGTATGTATCCAGGCTTTGGACCAGGGCCTTGTCACCAGCTTATGTATCACCAGATAATCATGGGAAATAATGACTGGACCACCAACTGTTAAACACACTGTCCTTTGTTTGGAGCAGTGTTCTTTAAGAGCTTCTGATTTACCATCTAATCATGGGGGGACAGGTGCTGTTTTCTTCCCCAGTCTGGCCCTCAGGGCCTGCAAGCTGCCCAGTGCTCTTCTGGAGGGGTACTTTACACACCGGGCCTCACTGAGTCTCTTCATGTTAAAACCAGAGGGATCTAAATTTACTCCTGGCCATGAAACTTTATCCCCCCCCCCCATCCTCCCCTGCTCATGCCTCAGCAAGTGCTTTGGTGCCAGTTATACACGCTGCACAGGTTTTGGTTTCCTCCATTTTGATCCCAAGACGGGCCGCGTGCCGGCCACCCGCCCACGCACACGTGTGCCCTAAGTCCAGATTAAGGAGGAAGGGGGTGAGGAGAGATGTGAGAGGGGGCACCAGCGTCTGAAGGAGCTGAGAGAATTGTAACCAGATCCTTGAGAAATTAAGGATCATTCAATCTCTGTATCCACTCCAGCTGCTTGTGCCGCTAGAAAAATATTTAGGTAGGACGGCCGAGCAGGGAGCATCAACTGCCTTATCCCGTGGCCCCTGAGGGTCTTGGCGAGGCTTGAAGACGTAGACAGGCCAGGATAGGCTCTATGACCCTTTATCCTTAAAGCAAATCCAATGGCTATTGACTACTGCTGTAACACAGAGGGCATTCCTGTCTTCTGACACACGTGTCACACCTTTTGTCACAATGCCTCCTACCACATCATGGCTTCCCTTCTCACCCCAGGGGGGCGACGCAAAAATGAATCACATTCTTGAACCAGACAGGAATTTCACAGCGAAGGGAGGAGAGAAAAAGCATCTCTGTTTGTGATATTGCGCTGCGTACTGAGGGAAGATTATGACTGATTCAAGAACATGATTCTTCATGCACAGACAGCAATGTTCAATGTTTAAATTGAAATGCAGTTAAGAATCTCTGTACTTCATGCTTTAAACAATGTTTTATTGAGTGTTCACATTCGCTGTTGCACACAACGTTTTTCTTTTTCTAAATTATGAAGTGCTTGTTTTTTTAAATTTAAATAATGTATTTAATAATTCTATATCAAACTACTTCTGATGTATGTTTTTAACAGAATTTTGTTTACTTTTATCAACAGAAATTGTATTGATCCTTTGGCTTAAACCTGATAGTTACCCAGCATACAGTATCAGATGCACTCACATGCAAAGTTGCCAGGGCTCTCTGTCTAGGAGTACATATTCCGTGGGGTCCGAAATTATTCACATCCTTGATAAAGATGAGCAAAAAAATTACTGGATAAAATAATGAATTTAAATGCTGAGCTATATTGTATACTAAAGAAATTGTTAATTGGCCACAAAATCAACATT
This sequence comes from Oncorhynchus masou masou, assembly GCF_036934945.1. Lineage (NCBI taxonomy): Eukaryota > Metazoa > Chordata > Actinopteri > Salmoniformes > Salmonidae > Oncorhynchus > Oncorhynchus masou. Next base: position 59,455,025 of record NC_088235.1, read on the forward strand.
TTGCAATGGCCATCCCAGGCTTCAAACCCGTTGAAAACCTGTGGTTTGAATTGAAGAGGACAGTCCAGACGAAGGATAGTGAGGTATTTGAAGGTATTGAAAACGGGATTCATTTTGACCCCTATCTTTTTGAGATATATGTTTTTGTAATTTTTTGGCCAAATGACAATCGGTTTAGCATACAATCAATGTTCTCTCAAAAACATGTTGTCACTGAGCTAATATTCTGTGCAACTTCTGGGTGCGTTTATTGTGAACACTGAGGTTGTACCTACTTTAAGTTAAACAGTGGTCAAGTAGGCTACTGTGACCATTTGATCATAATGCAGGCCTACCAGAGTGGCCTACCATCAAAAACAATGGAAACAATGCATCCCATAACATTTTTACATGGAAACAGCTGTTCTTTCATTCAGCCTACAGTGGCAGCCAATGTGTGGTGTTCAATGTAGACCCATGAGGCGTTTGAAAAAAACATGCAGGGCTTGACATTAACATGTTTATCCACTTGTCATTCAGACAAGGAGGTGACTGAAAATGTTGTGTAGTTTGATGCAAGAAACCACTTCACAAAAAGTAAATGTATCATTATTCCAAATACACTTATTACAGAGAATCAGTCAACTTATGCTACCCTCTACGTATTGGCTACTTAGCTTAAAGTCTGTCTCAAAATGCAACACTGCCCCTTTAAGACAAGAATCAAATAAAAATTACAACTCTTTACCTGACTCACTTTTCAAAGCTGTCTAGAAATGTACACGTTTTGTGCTCTTGCAGGAAACAATCACTCCCACATTGGGGACAACAAATGATCGATAACTGGGATAATAACTCACGAACTAGCAAAGGATATGAACATATGTACAAATGTGCACACGTCACTACATTTAGCTCTCGTTTTGATCTCAAAACAAGCGCATCTACTCATGACCGCTCATGCTGTAAAAACAGTCCAGTTCAAAGTGAATGGCACAGATCCATATACAGTGGGGCAAAAAAAGTATTTAGTCAGCCACCAATTGTGCAAGTTCTCCCACTTAAAAAGATGAGAGAGGCCTGTGATTTTCGTCATAGGTACACTTCAACTATGACTGACAAAATGAGAAAAAGAAATCCAGAAATTCACATTGTAGGATTTTTTATGAATTTATTTGCAAATTATGGTGGAAAATAAACTTTTGTTATTGACCAAATACTTATCTCAATACTTTGTTATATACCCTTTGTTGGCAATGACAGAGGTCAAACGTTTTCTGTAAGTCTTCATGAGGTTTTCACACACTGTTGCTGGTATTTTGGCCCATTTCTCCATGCAGATCTCCTCTAGAGCAGTGATGTTTTGGGGCTGTTGCTGGGCAACACGGACTTCCAACTCCCTCCAAAGATTTTCTAAGGGGTTGAGATCTGGAGACTGGCTAGGCCACTCCAGGACCTTGAAATGCTTCTTACGAAGCCACTCCTTTGTTGCCCGGGCGGTGTGTTTGGGATCATTGTCATGCTGAAAGACCCAGCCACGTTTCATATTCAATGCCCTTGCTGATGGAAGGAGGTTTTCACTCAAAATCTCACGATACATGGCCCCATTCATTCTTTCCTTTACACGGATCAGTCGTCCTGGTCCCTTTGCAGAAAAACAGCCCCAAAGCATGATGTTTCCACCCCCATGCTTCACAGTAGGTATGGTGTTCTTTGGATGCAACTCAGCATTCTTTGTCCTCCAAACACAACGAGTTGAGTTTTTACCAAAAAGTTATATTTTGGTTTCATCTGACCATACGACATTCTCCCAATCTTCTTCTGGATCATCCAAATGCTCTCTAGCAAACTTCAGATGGGCCTGGACATGTACTGGCTTAAGCAGGGGGACACGTCTGGCACTGCAGGATTTGAGTCCCTGGCGGCGTAGGGTGTTACTGATGGTAGGCTTTGTTACTTTGGTCCCAGCTCTCTGCAGGTCATTCACTAGGTCCCACCATGTGGTTCTGGGATTTTTTGCTCACCGTTCTTGTGATCATTTTGACCCCACGGGGTGAGATCTTGCGTGGAGCCCCAGATCGAGGGAGATTATCAGTGGTCTTGTATGTCTTCCATTTCCTAATAATTGCTCCCACAGTTGATTTCTTCAAACCAAGCTGCTTACCTATTGCAGATTCAGTCTTCCCAGCCTGGTGCAGGTCTACAATTTTGTTTCTGGTGTCCTTTGACATCTCTTTGGTCTTGGCCATAGTGGAGTTTGGAGTGTGACTGTTTGAGGTTGTGGACAGGTGTCTTTCATACTGATAACAAGTTCAAACAGGTGCCATTAATACAGGTAAGGAATGGAGGACAGAGGAGCCTCTTAAAGAAGAAGTTACAGGTCTGTGAGAGCCAGAAATCTTGCTTGTTTGTAGGTGACCAAATGCTTATTTTCCACCATAATCTGCAAATAAATTAATTAAAAATCCTACAATGTGTTTTTCTGGATTCTTTTTTCTCATTTTGTCTGTCATAGTTGAAGTGTACCTATGATGAAAATTATAGGCCTCTCTCATCTTTTCAAGTGGGAGAATTTGCACAATTGGTGGCTGACTAAATACTTTTTTGCCCCACTGTATGGCTATGGTATATTTGCTTATAGGCCTACTGCAGCTCTGATTGGTTATGGCGCTCTGGTCTGTGTAGAATACAGGCCTGAGTTGTGCCTGTCAATGAAATAGAATCCTTCTCCGATGTGTTCTGACTACAAAATGTTTTCTTGCATAGTTAGTTTTGCATACTACTTGCATAGTTCGTTTTGTTTTTGGTATTTTGCATTGAACGTTGATTCAATCACAATTCTTACAGTAAAGTTAAACATTGATATAGTTTTTTTTGTGTGTGTGCTTTTTATTATTATTGAATATTAAAACATACAATCTACCTGCAGTGAAGCCGCACAACATTTACATTACATTCAGTCATCTAACAGGCTCCCATCCAGAGCGACCCATAGGAGCAACCAGGGTCAACGTTCAGAGTGTTAACTAACGTGGAAACTCTGAACTTCCCTCAACTTTCTAATCTCGTGCTTCTCTGCGTGGACTGATATTTCTTCTGTATGGCAGTCCCCAGTGAGCTGCACCCACGCGCAGCTTAGAAGGAATATTACATACAATTTAGCTCAGTATTTCAATTATTTACTTCATAGTCATTTTTGCTCATCTTCATCAAGGGTGTCAATCCTTTTCGGGAACCCACTGTATGTACTATAGGATGTAGAGCACTGATTGACATGCAGCAAATGCCTTACCTTGACCCTCGCATTGGTGGACAAGCAGTAGTACGCAGCAGCTCCAGAGCAGCAGCGTGACTGAGTCTCTCAGAGGCATGGTGCAAAGGGGATCTGAAATGGAGCACAGAAGATTCCTCCTTAGACTTTAGGAGGTTAACCTTGTGCCGATACACAGGACTCGAATGAAGGGACATCTATCTTTGGCATGACATAAATCTCTACCATAAGGTAGAGCTGGGCGATATGGACAAAAATACATATCGCAATAAATTGTCCGAATTGATGCGATAACGATAAATAAGAACGATAGGTTTACAACATTAATGAGCACCACAGTTTTTATCCTTTAAACCACTACTTCTAGTTTGATGGTTGTCGCCATCAATTGTCCCATCAGCAATCACCCATATTAGCAAACTTGTTTCCTTTCAAAGTTCACATTTCTGTAGTATAGTTCACATTTCTGTAGTATAGTTCACACTTCTCTAATATAGGCTACTTATCGTAATGAACGATATCAGCAAAATACCTGCAAAAAGTGATTAGTATGGTCGGTGTCGGTTTATCGTCCCAACTCTACCATAAGGTGAACATGCTTTGTGGCCACAAAGGGGTCTCCGAAGGTTACAAAACAGGAGTGAGACATTCCGCCGCGGAGTCCTGCAGGTTCATTACATCTTGGCTCATAACTCTTATTCTGCTGTCATCGTTTCGATAAAGGACACTTAACCAGGTGTCCCAGTTATAAATCAGCTCAGACATAATGGCATTCAAGGACAAGTGTTGGTCCTGGAGAGAAACAGCTATCAACTCAGAAAAGGGGCTTTGCTTACTCTGTATCAAAATGAAGCATGCTGTTAGTCAAGAGTTAGTCAGGAGTGCTGAAACACTCCTCCAACTTCTCCAAAGATCAAACTGAAAGAAACCCGATCACCTCGACAGGCAACTGACACTCACTCAATAATTTACAGCATTGTGTGAATCTTTAATAATGGACATTTACAACAAGACCACATCACTCCAGTGCCACCTCTCTCTCTCTCTTCTCTCTCTCTCTCTCTCTCTCTCTCTCTCTCTCTCTCAGCGCCACCCAACATACGAATCTACCCACTTACCATTATGTCTTCTTGAGATTATTGCAGTGATACTGCATCCAAGGTTACTGCATAAACCTGCTCCTCCAACCGTGTTGTATCGTTGCTATTAGTTACTTATCTGACATGTGACCGTGTTCTCTTTGCTTACAGCAGTCTGCTAAACCATTTAAATGGCTAGAGTATGCAGTGACTCCGGTATATCACATTTGCATTGCCGCCACACAGCACTTGAACTTACATTTTTGATATCCACTTGGCAGTCAGCCGACTCGACCCTATCCAGGTCCATCTAAATGTGTTATCCAGATGAAGGTGCTGTTCTCACTTTTCTATGCAATGGCAAGTTGACCTTTCCAGCTGTCCCTGGAATGGAGCAAACTAAGAGCAAGGGGTCTGGAGCTATACTGTTCAGCCTTACACTTGGCTGTAGTTTTCATATACTTCTCAGTAATCTCCCAATTGTCATTCTGGGATTCCATTGAATTGCCGTTGTGAATGTGGCTGCTGGGCAACAACTGGCCCTTTCCCTGTTCCCGCTATAGCCGGGTAGCCTAGTGGGGCAGCAGGGTAGCCTAGTGGTTAGAGCGTTGGACTAGTAACCGGAAGGTTGCAAGTTCAAACCCCCGAACTGACAAGGTACAAATCTGTCATTCTGCCCCTGAACAGGCAGTTAACCCACTGTTCCTAGGCCGTCATTGAAAATAAGAATTTGTTCTTAACTGACTTGCCTAGTTAAATAAAGGTAAAATAAAAAAATAAAAAATAGCCTAATGGAACTTTGTGAGCTGCTAATGAGAGCCAACATGGGCCCTATTATTTTTTGTTACATTTTTTTTACCCATTTTTCTCCCCAATTTCATGATATCCAATTGGTAGTTACAGTCTTGCCCACCACTGCTACTCCTGTACGGACTCGGGGAGGCGAAGGTTGAGAGCCATACTTCCTCTGAAACATGACCCTACCAAGCCGCAATGCTTCCTGACGCACTGCTCGCTTAACCCGGAAGCCAGCCACACTGTTCACCCGGCCCAACACAGGAGCTGCTAGAGCGCAATGGGAGAAGGACATCCTGGCCAGCCAAACCCTCCCCTAACCCGGATGATGCTGGGCCAATTGTGCACCACCTCATGGGTCTCCCGGTCGCGGCCGGCTGCAACACAGCCCGGGACTGAACCCGGGTCTTTAGTGATGCCTCAAGCACTGCGGTGCAGTGCCTTAGACGGCTGCACCACTCGGAAGGCTGGGCCCTGCTTTGAACTGGAAACCCAAGAGGAGTTTTAATTCCTTAATAGGAGGGCTATTTCCCCATGCCACATTAAATAGCCACAGTCCATTGTCTTTGATGCGCTGGATTCCATGTAAATGATCAAGTACGCTGTCTCTTCTGGCCCAAGTCTTGACAAGAATGTGATAAATGTAAATGTAAACCCAACAACTGAATCGTATGGATTTGTTTCCCACACTCACAAAAATCTCACCGACTAAACTAACGATCAAAAGTTTTGGAACACCTACTCTTTCAAGTATTTTTCTGTATTTTGACTATTTTATATATTATAATTGGTTTAACACTTCTTTGGTTACTACATGATTCTGTATGTGTTATTTCATAGTTTTGATGTCTTCACTATTATTCTACAATGTGGAAAATAGTAAAAAATGAAGAAAATCCCTTGAATGAGTAGGTGTTCGAAAACTTTTGACCGGTAGTGTACGTCAAATGTAACATGTACTGGCCGTTCTGACACAACATCTACATCTATGACAATTAGATCCTTCCATCCTTCCATTTCTCACTTGCTCTCCTTTCTGAAGATACATTTTACATGTCCCCTATGTGTTTCCCACAGGGATTTGGATAGGGCCCATCTCTCTCAGTATATTGATAGAGTCTGGCAGAGAGATGTGAGGGTATTTCCTGTGGGCTCACAGCTAGAGCAGGGGACACATTCTAACAGCAGGCATCACATCTCAGCCTGGCTCTTCATCAATCAGATACAGGTCCGACTTCAATAGACCTTCCACAAGATTACTCTGTTACCTGCTTGAAGTAGATACTTGAGTGCAGCTATCTTGATTAAGACCTACCTTCTGTCCCTTGTTCTCCTTTGGCTATAACATAAATGTTTTGTGATCAACTGCTGAATTAAAATCTATTTTTCCGATCACAGGAATCCAAAACACTTTACTCGTACTTCACCTCACCCGCTCCTCTTCTCACTATATAGTATTCTTAGGTAAATGTTGCTCTATCGCTGTGGTGACTGTAAATGACTGATTGTCTTTACGGTGCGTCTGTAGGAAATCACAGAGGTGTGAGTTCAGGATCTCCTGTGATATTCTTGTCACCATCCTATTTTTTCTTCACAATTAACCTTTTGTTGGAAGTGCTATTTGGGATAGGCTATTTGGACGTACGTCCTTATGTCACTGAACCACCAATAGAGTGTCTAGGATCAAACATCCAGAAAGAACCTCCCTCACAGTATTCAGAATACTGACTGTAAATCCAACACTGATAATTGTTGACCATATTGCGTACATGGTAAATTGAATCATAACAAGAGCATCGAGGTTGATGTTCAAAGGCTAACAGTCATTGACTTCTCCACCACTTTGTGTCGAATTCAATCAAAATTGGGGTCGAATCAAAATAAGGATGCACTTGGTTTTGTTTCATTCAGTCATTGCGATCTTACTTATTACATTACTGTACTTGAAATGTGCATTTTCCATGTAGGTTTGTGGCAAACATGTTTTTAATTCAGTTTTAAGTACAACAAGAAGATAACTAGATGTAATTTAAATATGCAAATTGCAGGCCACAATTTAGCATAAACATAAAATCACCATCTAACCAAGATTAGATAACTCACCAAGGTGCCCACACACATTATCATGTACTGTATGCCACAACCCTAATCAGCAATTCTGATTCTGGTTTATTTGCTAAACGATACAATATATTGCCTAAAGAAGGTTAAAATTACCTAGAATTGTATAGACACACACACACACACACACTGTACGTATGTTACACACCTGTGCTGAAGGTGGTCACCTCACCACTGAATAAGAGTCCTCGGATAGAGCGAGTAGTTACACGTGCTCTCACAAACAGTAAAAAACACATGTTAGAGCTACACAGACACACGTTCAGGAACAGGCAGCACGTTCAGGAGCAGGCAGCACGGAGGAGTTTGTTGATCAAAAAGCCTGTCAGAGAAACAAGAGGCAGAATAAAGACAGGCAGGGATCCACCTCCCCACTTATCAGCACAGACCTGCCAAGGACCAACTCTTAAAGAGACAGACACCATTAATGTCTACATCCATTAGACAGCCATCACGTCTAATAATCACCTTTCTTTCTACTCGACAATGGACTCACAAACATAGATTGAGTGATCGAGTTCTGTCGCTGTTTCTCAGCATCTCAACCTCCTCGAGCAAGCTCCCTTGTGTGTGCTTCTTGGTATTCTGTACCTCCTAGAAATGTGGAGCTAGTCAGTGGATGCCTGTTGCTGTAGCGACAGATCAGGCTCCTGAGGTTGGATGGTTGCTGTGCCCACACGTTCCACTGCAGGTGATAGTAAGAAAAGGATCATTTTTCAGAGGATTATCTCCACAATATCACGACTGTGTGCCTTAGAAAACAGGCACCTACATGCCTGGATGACTGCCTTCTGCTGACGTGTGTGAGTGCTCGTAGTGTACGTCTACCTTTGTGTGTGTGTGTGTGTGCGTGTGTGTGTGTGTGTGTGTGTGTGTGTGTGTGTGTGTGTGTGTGTGTGTGTGTGTGTGTGTGTGTGCGCACGTCGTATACGTCTGCCTGTGTATGTGTGCGTGTGTGCGTGCACGTAGTGTACGTCTGCTTGTGTTTACTGTAAATGTGTGACTGCCTGTTGACAGTGTGTCTTTGTCCTTGTATTTTTACTGCATATTGTGAAAGAACATTTACCCAAAATATGTATTTTATCTCCCATGTCAATCAGAATTCTGTTGCACCTTTCGTGTTAACTTTACTGTCTGGTTTAGTCCAGCTAACGACGGCAAATCATTGTTTTTAAGAGACAATGGTTACAGGCGCATGTTCTTACAAGTGGCTGTAGTCCTATTTCACTCGTAAGTAGCCCTGAAAGCCTGATTATAAATGAAATAAACCACGTTATAAAGCTTTGCCAGTCACCCTGGGTGTGTAGCTTGCACATCTGCTGTAAATGGAATTTGACTCCTGGAGCCCACAACAGCTTCTGTGACACATCAATGAATTTCATCCACTCAACCCAAACAGCCTTCCCACTGGGCAAAAAGTTGTTGAAACAACGTTCTTTCCACGTCATTTCAACCCAAAAAATCTATGCAATGATGAAAATTCATTGGATTTGTAAAAAATCAACAACTTAAGGTAATTGTTGTCTTTTTTTACCCAATTTTTTTACATAAATCCAACAACAACATGACATTTTTTTGTTGAATTCACGTGAGTTGAAAACTCAACCAAATGTAAATCAAAACTAGACATTGAACTGACATCTGTGCTCAGTGGGTTAGTGCCGTCCTGGCTCCGTCTCCGTGTACAAATAATATCACTCCAAATTCAGATGAATGGAGAAGCGCACTCAACTGTTCTGCTTTCTGCTGCCTGCCTACATTGTGTTTATATTGGGATAATGGCATGCCTATTGTTGTACCCATCCGACCAGGCAATTTGATATCTACATTTGAGTGACTCTCTTTTCAGACAGCATGATTATGATGCATCTGCTCCACATGAAAAACAAAAGTAATTGCATTCACTCTGCAGCTCTCTTCAGAGAGTATATGGCTTCTGTTAGTCTTTTATTCTCTAATAAGCCTGCCAAACCCCCTCAATTCTAAATAGCCACATTTGATGTCAATGACTGCAATTTAGAAAATTGCTAAATGAACACTTGCCTGCATTACACACAACAAAAAGAGAGATTACAAAAGTTTGTTGTCATTTGTTTTGTTTTTCTCAGTGTAATGCCTCCAAATGAAAATATGGCCACTTTGTTGTCATTCCTAATCAGCTGAGATAGAAAAACACACGCATTATGTGTGTCCAACATATTGTGCTGTTACCTGCTTTAATTCTGACTGAAATCACATTGTTTTTCCCACATTTCTGGGACAAAATGTATCACTGAACGAAGTACGAACCTTCACGTCATCAAGGGTTAAAATGTTAAGAGTTGAGCGGCTACTGTCTGTGTGCTTTTCCCATAGTTGTCTTGGAATTACAATTGTTCTCATTCAGACGAGGCTGATAGAACACCAGTAGGAAAACTGGAATACACCTTCACATGCTATTGTCCTGTTGTGTAACTCGACTCCACCAGAATACTTACAGTTTTTAACTATCTGCCCAGGGCTATTCCAATCAAGGTGTGCTCTGGTTACACATTGTCAAGCTCAGGAATATGGAAAGAAATTGGTCAGCCCTCTAAATCCTCGAGGCACTACAAAAGCAACAGTAATGTCAACAAAAATACTGAATACAAATCAATGTTTATGGAGTTACAGTTGAAGTTGGAAGTTTACATACACCTTAGCCAAATACATTTCATCTCGGTTTTTCACAATTCATGACATTTAATCCTAGTAAAATATCCCTGTCTTAGGTCAGTTAGGATCACCACTTTATTTTAAAAATGGGAAATGTGAGAGAATGATTTATTTCAGCTTTTATTTCTTTCATCACATTCCCAGTGGGTCAGAAGTTTACATTCACTCAATTAGTATTTGGTAGCATTGCCTTTAAATTGTTTAAATTGGGTCAAATGTTTCGGGTAGCCTTCCACAAGCTTCCCACATTAAGTTGGGTGAATTGTGGCCCATTCCTCCTGACAGAGCTGGTGTAACTAAGTCAGGTTTGTAGGCCTCCTTGCTCGCACGTGCTTTTTCAGTTCTGCCCACAAATTTTCTATAGGATTGAGGTCAGGCTTTGTGATGGCCATTCCAATACCTTGACTTTGTTGTTAAGTAATTTTGCCACAACTTTGGAAGTATGCTTGGGGTCATTGTCCTTTTGGAATACCCATTTGCGACTGATGTCGTGAGATGTTGCTTCAATATATCCACATAATTTTCCGACCTCATGATGCCATCTATTTTGTGAAGTGCTCCAGTCCCTCCTGCAGCAAAGCACCCCTATAACATGATGCTGCCATCTCTGTGCTTCACGGTTGGGATGGTGTTCTTAGGCTTGCAAGCCTCCTCCTTTTTCTTCTAAACACAAGGATGGTCATTATGGCCAAACATTTCTATTTTTGTTTCATCAGACCAGAGGACATTTCTCCAAAAAGTACGATCTTGTCCCCATGTGCAGTTGCAAACCATAGTCTGGCTTTTTTATGGCGGTTTTGGAGCAGTGGCTTCTTCTTTGCTGAGCGGCCTTTCAGGTTATGTTGATTATAGGACTCATTTTACTGTGGATATAGATACCTTTGTACCAGCTTCCTCCAGCATCTTCACAAGGTCCTTTGCTGTTGCTCTTGGATTGATTTGCACTTTTCGCACCAAAGTACTTTAATTTCTAGGAGACAGAATGCATCTCCTTCGTGAGCGGTATGACGGCTGCGTGGTCCCATGGTGTTTATACTTGTGTACTATTGTTTGTACAGATGAACGTGGTACTTTCAGGCGTTTGGAAATTGCTCCTAAGGATGAAACAGACTTGTGGAGGTCTTGGCTGATTTCTTTTCATTTTCCAATGACGTCAAGCAAAGGTGCACTGAGTTGGAAGGTAGGCCTTGAAATACATCCACAGGTACACCTCCAATTGACTCAAATGATGTTAATTAGCCTAATAGAAGCTTATAAAGCCATGACATAATTTTCTGGAATTTTGTATGCTGTTTAAAGGCACAGTCAACTTAGTGTATGTAAACTTCTGACCCACTGGAATTGCGATACAGTGAATAATAAGTGAAATAATCTGTCTGTAAACAACTGTTGGAAAAATTACTTGTATCATGCACAAAGTAGATGTCCTAACCGACTTGCCAAAACTATAGTTTGTTAACAAGAATTTTTGTGGAGTGGTTGAAAAACAAGTTTTAATGACTCCAACCTAAGTGTATGTAAACGTCCGACTTCAACTGTATATACTGTACTTTGTGACATGCTCTTGGAGCACTACCATTGGCCCAAGTGCCAATTTCCTCTACAAGGCAGAACATGAAGAGTTTGCCTCTCCTTTGTCATTTCTAGCTCCATAGACCTGCCCTGTTACGCACGAGTCTGTTGTGAAAGGTAACTCTACTCAGCTTTATAGTATGAGTCACTGCACTGACACCTTTTTTTCCTTTATTTTGGATTTGGAGGGAGAATACAGCGTCTGAGGGAGGAAAAGGCTTCTTGCGTGAACTGAATATCTGTCTTTATTGTTTGGGCAGTGTGGCTCATCCTTCTTTTATCAGAACAGAAGTGCCTTGAAAGGCCTCACATGCTATGAGCCCTGGAAGCGAATAATCCAGTTACTTGGAACCCCACCAGATCACTGGTTGATCTTCACAGGGGTCAATGGCTGCTATGGCAACAGAGGACCGATGCTGCTAACATTTGGGAGGCAGTGCGAAAGAGAGGCCTTTCTGGCCATTCTCCACAAGGTACTTTAGCATATTGCCTCATCACAGGGCATGTGGTGCACAATGAGTCATTTCGCTTTCACCTGCTTCATTTTCATAAAGCTGCAATAGTAATGTCCTACAGACTTGGAGTCTGACATGCAGTCAATGACTGAGCCCGAGAATCCTTTGGGCCTGATATTGCCAATAACAACCCCTAAGTGTGTTACATACTCCCTGCCATGGGTTCTGTCAGCTCCTACAAATCACTAGGAAGCATCTGTAGAGCAGAGAGATGGGATTGTGTGACGGTGAAGGACGATAGAGGATATCCAGCCCTGCACTGTTTCCGCCAGCAAATAACATGATAGAGCCTTGGCAAATGAGTGTCCCTGATACAGGATTTCTGTGGATGTGCCCTGTATGTCTACGTTGCTTTTAATTAAAGGACATTAAATCAAAAGCAAGTGGGCTGAAACAAGATCCATGAGAACAGGAATTGCCCTTACCTCACATATGCTGTTGACCAGTGGTTACTAACCTGTGGGGGTTTGGCAGGTGGTCTGCATTGCTTTGTTGATAAAATAAATCAACTAAAATCGTCCAACAATAATAACAGTTGGTAGTAGGTATTATAAGGAGTTTTACATATTTTTCACAATGCAAATTGTTTATAATAATAATAAAAATATGCCTTTAATTTGTTACATTCACTGGAAAAATGTACTAAATTTGATCACCAAGATACAGTATTTTATGTTAAAAGAAGACTCCGCGAATGGTGGTCCTCAAAAGAGCTTTTGACGTGATTTGGTTGTCCCTGGAACAGGAAAGGGAACCGCTGCTACGGACAACTATGAAGTACTTTCTCATCAATACAAACTCTTTCTCTCACCAGCGACACTCACAAACACCCAAACAGACACGCGCATATGTAGGCTACACACACACCTGCCTCCACTAAGCCGTGTCGCCCCGACTCCTAGTCTGGTTCCAGAGAATGCACTATGAGGGCCAGTGAAAGCAGATTATAGACTCTTGTTGCATTTTTATTAGGAAGTATTTATTAACTGATTTACTGGCCACTGAGGTCCCCTTGTTATGGACACCACATTTGTTTGCCTGTGGCTTTCGATCTGGACAATGAATCCCAAGTGAGCAGAGCAAGTCAGTGAGCTTAAAATATAACTCGACCCCAGGAACCAAAAGCATGTCTCAACAGGGTAAAATACCTGAAACATTAGCATTTTTGCGCTTCATGTCCAAATCATCTTCAAGTAACTTAATTGAGTTACACAATCCATTTCTAGATATTTTAGGATGATTTGGACATTAAGCCAAACATGTTAATATACAGTTGAAGTCGGAAGTTTACATACTCCTTAGCCAAATACATTTAAACTGAGTTTTTCATCATTCCTGACATTTAATCCTAGTAAACAATCCCTGTCTTAGGTCAGTTAGGATCACCACTTTATTTTAAGAATGTGAAATGTCAGAATAACAATAGAGAGAATTATTTATTTCAGCTTTTATTTATTTCATCACATTCCCAGTGGGTCAGAAGTTTACATACACTCAATTAGTATTTGGTAACATTGCCTTTAAATTGTTTAACTTGGGTCAAACGTTTCGGGTAGCCTTCCACAAGCTTCCCACAATAAGTTGGGTGAATTTTGGCCCATTCCTCCTGACAGAACTGGTGTAACTGAGTCAGGTTTGTAGGCCTCCTTGATCGCACGCGCTTTTTCAGTTCTGCCCACACATTTTCTATAGGATTGAGGTCAGGGCTTTGTGATGGCCACTCCAATACCTTGACTTTGTTGTCCTTACGCCAACTTTGGAAGTATGCTTGGGGTAATTGTCCTTTTGGAAGACCCATTTGCGACCAAGCTTTAACTTCCTGACTGATGTCTTGAGATGTTGCTTCAATATATCCACATAATTCTCCTACCTCATGATGCCATCTATTTTGTGAAGTGCACCAGTCCCTCCTGCAGCAAAGCATCCCCACAACATGATGCTGCCACCCCCGTGCTTCACGGTTGGGATGGTGTTCTTCGGCTTTCAAGCACCCCCCTTTATCCTCCAAACCTAAGGATGGTCATTATGGCCAAACATTTCGATTTTTGTTTCATCAGACCAGAGGACATTTCTCCAAAAAGTACGATCTTTGTCCCCATGTGGAGTTGCAAACCATCGTCTGGCTTTTTTATGGCTGTTTTGGAACAGTGGCTTCTTCCATGCTGAGCAGCCTTTCAGGGTATGTCGATATAGGACTCATTTTACTGTGGATATAGATACTTTTGTACCGGTGTCCTCCAGCATCTTCACAAGGTCCTTTGCTGTTGTTCTTGGATTGATTTGCACTTTTCGCACCAAAGTGCGTTCATCTCTAGGAGACAGAACGTGTCTCCTTCCTGAGCAGTATGCGTGTTCCCATGGTGTTTATACTTGCGTACTATTATTTGTTTTGATGAACGTGGTAGGCTTACAATTTTTTTCCGGAGGTCTTGGCTGATTTCTTTTGATTTTCGCAAGATGTCAAGCAAAGAGGTACTGAGTTTGAAGGTAGACCTTGAAATACATCCACAGGTACACCTCCAATTGACTCAAATGATGTCAATTAGCCTATCAGAAGCTTCTAAAGCCATGACATAATTTTCTGGAATTGTCCAAGCTGTTTAAAGGCACAATCAACTTAGTGTATGTAAACGTCTGACCCACTGGAACTTCTGACCCACTGGATAGTGAATTATAAGTGAAATAATCTGTCTGTAAACAATTGTTGGAAAAATGACTTGTGTCATGCACAAAGTAGATGTCCTAACTGACTTACCAAAACTATAGTTTTTGAACAACAAATTTGTGGAGTGGTTGAAAAACTAGTTTTAATGACTCTAAAATAAGTGTATGTAAACTTCCGACTTCAACTGTTAGTACCATTGACATGCATTTGATTGTTGTCACAAATGCTAAAATGTTAGCATTTAACACAGTGGCCAGGTAATCAAAACTTGGATTGTTGTCATACCTTGTCCATAGACTGCGTACAGAAAACCAATACGCCATTTTGTAATTTGGGTGAACTCTCCCTTTAATCTACTTAGCCGGTTGCTCTCAACCTTTTGCCCATAGACACTTTTGCAAGCAAAACACAATGATCTACATTAAATGTGTCTTTGTATTCTATGTGAAATTATTTCAGTTCTTACCTTGTTTGGCAAATACACTCCTCTCAGTCCTTCACTCTGTAAAAGTAGAGAAAAGCTCTCCCGTAGTGTGCTCTTACACTCCAATCTATCAGTCTGGTGCTGGGCTCCTCTCTTGAAGTGTGTCCAGTCCTCACACCCACTGGGCAGCAGCCTCCCTCTGGTGGGTGTTGGGTTATTTTAATGTGTGGTGAGCTGCAGACAGGCTGGAGAAGCCACTGCTCCCCCTCTAGCTGGACGACAAGGAGACACACGTCCACCCCACTTCACACCCTCTCTGGCTGCTCCACGCCTCACCCTCTCCTCTGGGTGCAGACCTGACTCCAGGCCACACACTCTTTTCACTTCCTCATTGAGCTGAGAGAGAGAGAGTGAGGGAGGGTCACAGCTTTCGCCTTTGCCGGATATCTTGTTTGTGGCCGTGTTAAATGAAGTTCAGATTGGCAGTTCCACACACCTGTGGCTATTTATTGCCCCTCCAAGTGGAAGAAAGTGAGAGGAGAAGGAGAGAGAGAAAACATACAGCAGCCACCAGTTCTCGGGGTCTTTGAACAGAAGTTGTTGGATTGCGCTGGTGGAAAGTTTCTGTCCCCGGGGATGGACAATAAGTGCTCACTCACTGACTCCACTATTCGCTCTCCTGTAGCTCACTCACTCACTCACTCACTCACTCACTCACTCACTCACTCACTCACTCACTCACTCACTCTTCCTTTCCAGTGCACAAAGTCCTCCAACTCTTGCCATCCACGTTCTCTGAATGATTCTGTGTCAGACTGCTCTGGCGGCTGTATGGAATATCAGATAGCTAAGCTGGTTGTGTGGATATTATATTGTCCATTAAACACCCGGCAATTGTTTTACTGTCAGCGTCAAACCACACAGAAACCTTAGTTTAAACCTCTAACATTTTCCAAAACCAGTGTTCCTTCAAGGAACGGAAAAGTTGCTCAGTATCACCTCAACAGAGAGACTCAAGCTTGTCTTACTGGCGTTGATGTCAGCAATACATTTTTATTACACGGGTCACCCCCCCCCCCCCCAAAAAAAAACAGAGGCCCCGAAGCCCTCTTAATCTGCCAGACATCTGACTATCCGCTTTGTCCCGATCCCTCTGTAAACCCTCCTGGATAGGTGCAACCACACTACTCTGTTAGCTGAAACCGAATAGACGGAGAGAGAGCAGCTGAACTCACATTCGGTTGCCCCACAGAGCTCAGGTAAAGTCCTCTACAGAGACATGCACAGCCTGAAGTAGTCACCTGACTGTCTGAAAGACACTTGAGACACAGTGGCCAACAACTTTGATGCAACAAGTCCGAGCGGCCAGTTTTCGTTCTTCTTTGCTCTTTCCAGATATTTGTTTTGAAAGGAGATATCACTCTGGTCATTAACACCCTCCGTCCCCCTGTGTGCTACAAGCAGGGAGCGAGAATTAACGTTCCATTGCTGGGATGCTCCGCTCCTGTCACTTTGAGGTGGGCCGGACGTGCCAGTGTCCCCTTGCTGCATTCTGGCAAATGTGTTGCCCGTCCCCTGCCCGAGGCAGAGGCGGGATGGTGTCCCAGGGGATGTGGCCTGTTTGTTGTAACCTAATCCCAGGGCTCATTGTTACGTTGGCTGAGGAACGCTAAATTTGCTCATACCCAGTGGTGACTTTGAAATAGCCGCCCATATAAGGGGGGTTGAAAGGTAACACATTGAACCAGGCGGTGCAGCTGTGAGATGCTTTCTCCCCTAACCACTTGTAATCTGCACACAATGCGGGGCGCGAGGGGCTATCTGTCAGCATGGAGAAACCTTGATAGCGAAGCTATTGAATGACTCCCGAATATGAGGGGACGGATATGCCTCCCCCTGTCTAAAGCCACCTGCCCCAAAACGCTTGTCTGTTTATCTTGGGATGAGAATGGGGCTGAATGGCGGGAGGAGCAAACCACAAACATTCCACACCAGCAGCAGCCTTGACCTGGGAGCAGCTGGGGCTTGGGAACAATATTGCAGGGCCAGCAGGCATCTAACCGCCCTCGATCTCTGGATGGCCGACAAACATTCCGTTTTTTTTTTTAACATGGCATGTTTACATGCCATGGCAGTAGAAACCCAGAATCTCTTGACTGCATGGATTCAACTCAGATATCCAATGAGCACTAAACTCCTCCTCTACAGTTTTCACCATTACCAGTTGGAGGGCGTTTGAAGAGCCTGCGTGTCTTTGGTCTGGGTGTCAGGATGCTTTGCGTGCATGCCTCTCTGTGTGGTACGTTGAGTTTAAAAGGATTGTTTGATATCCACAAGTTCATCTGACTCTGGGGCGTAGATAAACGGCTTCATTGCCAACATCCCAAACTATCTCTTTAAGACCAAGGTTGTGTTATGAGGTCCAAGGGCGTGGGAATGCCATTTGAACAATAAGCTGTACGTGTGCAAAATATGGCCTAAGCAAGCTATTTGGATGGTATTTTAAGGAATCGTCTGAGGTAAACACAGTCATGTTGCTGGGCTGTTGAGTAGATCCTGATATCGAAGATGAGGGTGAAGGTTTGCTTGTGTTCAGTGTGTGTGTGTGTGTATGAACATGCATAGTTGTATACAGTATGTGCGTGAAAATGAAGGAGGATCATTTGGGGCCCTGAGTGACGGGCCCGAGAGCAGTCGGCGTGGTAACTGGAGACACCGCTCCCCAAACAAGGAGACAAACGGTCTGATCATCGTGTGTTTGACCTCTTCACCTTGACATGCGCCATTCCTCTCCCAGGGCAAACAGTACCTTGCATGATGGCCTCTTAAGACTGCAACAGTTGAGCCCACAAACCCTCCCTTGAGACAACAAGACTGAACAGCACTATGTCCAATTAATGAAACTGAATCATTAGAACAACCCAGTCTTATCACTCAAGAACCACTCATTCTGACGCTGTGTTTGAAATCATAATGGTCGATCTTGACTTCTCCCGTCTTTTGATTTTCAATGTTCTTCACCTGTCATAAACAGTACTACGCACACTTGGCTAAGAACTGTCTCTCAAGTACCTCAAACCACGATAAACTACGATATGTAAAACACAGATTGCCAGCCTTTTGTTTGGAAAACACTTAACTTTCACTGTTCTCTGATACTGCTGTTTCTCCCCTAGGGCTGTATAACGACTAAAGAGTGAATAACATCAGCTTTCAATGCAGTCTTCAGCCATGATCAAATATAGATGACTTGTACGCTGGACAGATAGCCACTAGGGCAGTGCACAGCGGGAGTAATGTATACACACACAGAAGAACAGACTGCACCCTGTTGGCATCTACTATAAGGGGTCTGGAGTTGACACCCGATCCACCCCCAACGCCACAATGAGCACACGCCAAGCTGCATTATTAATACCTGCCCAAGAGGTGATAAGAAAAGTGCTTCATGGAATAAAACCAATAAGCCGGTTTGTATGGTGCTGAGCGGGTGTGTGGGAGAGAACTCTACGTTTTATCTGGATTAGAAAACACCATGCTGGGCCTCCCGGGTGGCGCAGTGGTCTAGGGCACTGGGTTCGCGCCCAGGCTGTGTCGCAGCCGGCCGCGACCGGGAGGTCCGTGTGGCGATGCACAATTGGCCTAGCGTCGTCCGGGTTAGGGAGGGTTTGGCCGGTAGGGATATCCTTATCTCATTGCACACCAGCGACTCCTGTGGCAGGCCGGGCGCAGTACGCGCTAACCAGGTCGCCAGGTGCACAGTGTTTCCTCCGACACATTCGTGTGGCTGGCTTCCGGGTTGGATGCGCGCTGTGTTAAAGAAGCAGTGCGGCTTGGTTGGGTTGTGTTTCAGAGGACGCATGGCTTTCGACCTTCGTCTCTCCCGAGCCCGTACGGGAGTTGTAGCAATGAGACAAGATAGTAACTACTAACAATTGGATACCACGAAATTGGGGAGAAAATGGGGTAAACATTTTTTTTAAAGAATAAATTAAACGCCATGCTGTGTTACTGCTGGTGCAAACAGGAGGAGCAACAGGACCTCCTTGCTCCCCAGCGGGGCAGAGGTCTTTCTACATTCAATGTGTGTCTCAGTCCACTATTACGCATAATTCAAATTAAATGAGATGGTTGCTGAGACAACAGGGACAGGATTGCGTCATGCCAATATCAACTGTATTTAAATGGAGACTATATATACTGGTTTGCAAATTGAGCAGAGGGTTAACGTTATTGTGCGTCCAAAGTCATTTCATTTCTTGGATACAGTTTAAAATGATCTTAGCTACTATTATTAATATTAAGGCATTGTTAAAGGATACACAGAATAAGTATTTCAGACCATTTCTCGAACTTGCTTATTAAGGTGAAATGTCTGTGATGCTTCCACCAGGCTGATCACTCATGCAGGGCAACAGTTTTTTTCAACTGTGTTCTATGACCACTAGCGATTATTAACATAATTGCAATGGTGTGCAATTACTGAGAATTGTTTCACCAAAGATGCACACAGCTCCTTCCAGACCATTCAGGCATCACAGAGACCGGAGAGGCAAAGAGAGAACACTGCAGGTTAGGGACCCATTTCCATTCATTAATTGTCCTCCTTACAGAGAGGCTAATTGTTTCTACGAAGGAAATGAATTGATAATAGACTGGCCTTGAGCATGATGCAGTGAGTGCATTGTTGAGCTGTCAAATGTCAGTTGGGCAGAGGTGAGGACGGAGTCAGGCGCAGGACACAGAAGTAAAATAAAAGTAAAATAACATACTTTACTCTGCAAAATAAACAGCCAATAAATCCACGCAGGGATAACAAACCCTAACACAAAAGACTAACACAAAACCAGGAACAATCACGCAAAAAACATAATGAGAACCAGAGGGTTAAATAGGGAAATAATAATAACGTAATGGGAACCAGGTGTGTACAATCAAGACATAACAAATGGAAAAATAAACGTGGATTGGTGGCAGCTAGAAAGCTGGTGACGTCGACCGCCGAACGCCGCCCGAACAAGGAGAGACACCAACTTCAGCAGAAGTCGAGGCAGTACCCCCCCCCCCATGACAAGCGACGAGCGCCAACACCGGCCAGAGGACGAGGCGCAGGGCGATCAGGGTGGAGACGGGGAAATTCCTGCAGTAAGGAAGGGTCCAGTATGTCCTCCACCGGCACCCAGAATCTCTCCCCCGGACCGTACTCCTCTCACTTCATGAGGTACTGAAGGCCCCTCGCCGGACACCTTGAGTCCATGATGGCTCGCACAGTATACGCCGGGGCCCCCTCTGTCCAGAGGGGGCGGAGGAATCTCCCACACCTCAGACTGCTGGAGCGGACAAGCCACCACAGGCCTGAGGAGAGACACATAGAACGAGCGGTTAATACGATAAAAACCGGTGGGAAGCTGTAACCTGTAACTCACCTCGTTCAGTCTCCTCAGGACTCTAAATAGCCCCACAAACCGCGGACCCAGCTTCCGGCAGGGCAGGTCCCGGTGCATACACCGGGGCCTCACTGCGGTGGCGGTCGACACTCGCCTTCTGTCGCCTGATGGCCCGTTGCATGCGTACATGGGCAGCGTCCCAAGTTTCCTCCGAGCGCCGAAACCATTCATCCACCGCAGGTGCCTCGATCTGGCTCTGATGCCACGGTGCCAGAACCGGCTGATAACCTAGTACACACTGAAACGGAGACAGGTTAGTGGAGGAGTGGCGGTGGGAGTTTTTGGCCATCTCTGCCAGAGGATGAAAGCCGACTACTTCCCTGGCCGGTCCTGGCAATAAGACCGCAGAAACCTACCCACATCCTGGTTAACTCTCTCCACCTGCCCATTACTTTCGGGGTGAAACCCGGAGGTCAGGCTGACTGAGACCCCCAGACGTTCCATGAACGCCCTCCAGACCCTTGATGTGAACTGGGAACCCCGATCAGACACCATATCCTCAGGCACCCCGTAGTGCCAGAAGACGTGTGGAAACAGCGCCTCCGCAGTCTGTAGGGCCGTAGGGAGACCGGGCAGAGGAATGAGATGGCAGGACTTAGAAAACCGATCCACAACAACCAGAATCGTGGTGTTTCCTTGTGATGGAGGGAGATCCGTCACGAAATCCACTGATAGGTGTGACCACGACCGTTGTGGAACGGGTAGGGGTTGTAATTTCAGGTGTCTAGGTGCCTTGCACTGGGTGCACACCGAGCAGGAGGAAACATACACCCTCACATCCTTAGCTAAAGTGGACCACCAGTACTTCCCGCTAAGACAGCGCACTGTCCGACCGATGCCAGGATGACCAGAGGAAGTTGACGTATGAACCCAACAGATCAATCGATCACGAACATCAGACAGAACTGATGTAATGGATGTGAAACGGCTAGCTCAGTTAGCAGTGCGCGCTAAATAGCGTTTCAATCGGTGACGTCACTTGCTCTGATACCTTGAAGTAGTAGTTCGCCTTGCTCTGCAAGGGCCGCGGCTTTTGTGGAGCGATTGGTAACGATGCTTCGAGGGTGACTGTTGTTGATGTGTGCAGAGGGTCCCTGGTTCGCGCCCGGGTATGGGCGAGGGGACGGTTTAAAATTATACTGTTACATTGATGCCGTGACCCGGATCACGGGTTGCTGCGGAAAAAGGAGGAAGGTCAAAAGGGGGTGAGTGTAACGGATGTGAAACGGCTAGCTTAGTTAGCAGTGCGCGCTAAATAGCGTTTCAATCGGTGACGTCACTTGCTCTGAGACCTTGAAGTAGTAGTTCCCCTTGCTCTGCAAGGGCCGCGGCTTTTGTGGAGTGATGGGTAACGATGCTTCGAGGGTGACTGTTGTTGATGTGTGCAGAGGGTCCCTGGTTCGCGCCCGGGTATGGGCGAGGGGACGGTTTAAAATTATACTGTTACACTGACTCACGTCCAACTGGACACTGGGTGGGAGTGGGCTCCGCACGTAACACCCGCTCGATGTCCGCGTCAACCTCCCATACCACTGGTTCCACCCGTCAAGAAGCCGGAAGTATGGGAGTGGGATCCGTGGACCGCTCCTCTGTGTCATACATCCGAGACAGTGCGTCTGCCTTAGCGTTCTGGGAACCTGGTCTGTAGGATAGAGTGAACACAAAACGGTAAAAAACATTGCCCACCTTGCCTGGCGAGGATTCATTCTCCTCGCCGCCCAGATGTACTCCAGATTGCGGTGGTCAGTCCAAATGAGAAAAGGGTGTTTATCCCCCTTAAGCCAATGCCTCCACGCCTTCAGAGCGTGGAGGCAGCCAACAGCTCCCGGTCCCCCGCACAGGGGCAGAGTTTTTGTGGCGTACCCAAACGCTGAGACAGCACAGCTCCCATCCCAGCCTCGGACGCGTCCACCTCTACTATGAACGCTAAGGAGGGATCAGGATGAGCCAACACAAGAGTCGAGGTAAACAGAAACTTCAGGTGACCAAAAGCCCTGTCCGCCCCAGCTGACCACTGCAGTCACATCGGTCCCCCCTTCAGTAAAGAGGTAATGGGAGCCGCTACCTGTAGTAGTTGGCAAACCCTAAAAACCGCTGCACCTCCTTTACCGTGGTTGGAGTCGGCCAATTACGCACGGCTGAAATGCGGTCACTCTTCATCTCCACCCCTGACTCGGACAGGCGGTACCCTAGGAAGGAGACGGACTGCTGGAAGAACAGACATTTCTCAGCCTTAATGTGCAGGTCATGCTCCAACAGTCGACCAAGCACCTTGCGCACCAGAGACACATGCTCGGCGCATGTAGCTGAGTATATTAGAATGTCATCTATATACACCACTACACCCTGCCCGTGCAGGTCCCTGAAAATGACGAGGTACTCATAGTGCCCAGAGGTGGTACTAAATGCCATCTTCCACTCATCCCCCTCCCGGATACGCACCAGGTTGTAAGCACTCCTGAGATCCAATTTAGTGAAGAAGCGCGCCCCATGCAATGACTTGGTCACACTGGCTATGAGAGGCAGAGGGTAACTATACTTCACCGTGATCTGATTTAAACCTCTATTGTCAATGCACGGGCGTAAACCTCCATCCTTCTTCTTCACAAAAAAGAAACTGGTGAAGTTGAAGGCCGAATGTATCCCTGTCCCAGAGATTCGGTGACATATGTTTCCATGGCTGCCGTCTCCTCCTGTGACAGGGGGTACACGTGACTCCTGGGAAGTGCTGCGTCTACCAGGAGATTTATCGCACAATCCCCCCGTCGATGGGGTGGTAGTTGAGAGCCAAATCGGCATATTCAGGGGGGATGTGCATGGTGGAGACCTGGTTTGGACTCTCCACCATAGTTGCACCTATGGAAAAACCTATACACCTCCCTGAACACTGACGTGACCATCCATTGAGAGCCTTCTGTTGCCACGAAATAGTGGGGTCATGATGAGCCAACCAGGGAAACCCCAACACCACAGGAAACGCAGGAGAATTGTTCAGGAAAAGACTAATTCTCTCCTCATGACCCTCCTGTGTTATCATACATAGTGGAGCTGTGATCCCCCCCTAATCAGATCCGACCCTAAAGGACGACTATGTTACAATGATACACGAGGCACTGTATATCGAGCTGAAAACCAATTACGGAGTGTTGCTTATTGACTGTTGTCCATGCAACTATTCAAAGCACTGCTTAGAAGTGAAAACAAGTTTCTCCTGAGGCCTAATGACTGATCCTTCATTACTCAGTCTTTGCCCTCCAAATCGTATTAATTGATAGCGTAGATCAGGGATTATCACTGTGTTGGTTAGGTTAGGAAGGTTATGAGGGGAAGGTTGTGACAACAGGTGGTCAATAATCTAATAAACAGTACAATCCCATGACTGGGACATGACAATAGTCAGTCGTTACCCCTAACCCTGTCCTTAACTCACGGTTACCATTATAGCAGGGAACAATAGCCTACTAAACTGATTGGACTGGAGAATGTGTTAGACCTCATATAGGCGAAGGAGCAGGAGAGCGACAGGATATACATCAAGTGTCTGGTTTCATACACTACCGAGTGCTGGCCACTTCAAACAAGAGAGAGCTGAGGGCTTTAAATGTGACTGGGAAGAGGATCCAGGAACTGTCTAAAAGAGAGTGTGTGACATAGAACACCATAGTTTGACATGATAGTACAGGGCATGTACCTTCTAAAACCATACCAAAGACCATTTTAGTAAGGGTCGTAGTGTGTTGTTTCTATATAACGGGTATTCTAACTCACCTCTTAGACATGGGTTTAACTTTCATATGCTCCCTGTCCTGGAACAGATAGCATCAGCCTAATTTTAATTTATGATCAGCTTATGAATTGATGGTCTACGGTATTGTAGTTACTGAGGTATTGATTTCGCATAGCACCAAAAGAGTATGTTTAAAGTGACATACAGTATTGCTTGATTATTTTACCTTCCTCCAGCCATGTACAGTATAGGATGAGCCACTATCACCCTCCTGCCCAGCCACCATTACCTCAGACAGTAAACCAAGGCCATTTTTCATGGAGATGCACTTGTCAGCCAGTTCACATGTCAGACCTCTGATGTTTCTCTTTATAAATACCCCTCCAGCTATTTAAAAAAGGTGCCAGATTTCAAGGTGGACAGGGTGGTGAGAGGTGCTGCTGTGCTTCTCATGCATGTTTTCTCCCCATTGACACCACAGCAAGAAGCCTGCGTCACCATCAGACGAGGAGTTCCTTTAATAACTGGACACCTGATACGCGACTTCTGAAGGAGGGGGCAAAGGTCGCCTGTAAGACTGGGTATCAGTCATGCAGATGGTAAAGGTTTGGAACAAGGGCAGGGTGACACTGTTGATACACAGAACATCAACCGAGTGAACTCTCCAGGTCCCTCAAAACCATATACAGTAGACAGCTTGATCATCTCTCACACCGATAATACTATGGATTGAGGATATTGAATCCTAATAAATACATTCAGCCAAGTTATTCCTCATAGCTGCTTCACCACACAACTACAAAATATCCCTTTTAACATAAACATGTCCAAAACAAAGACAGTTCTTGATTGATCTGATGATATCATAGTTTAGATGATAGGGTCTATTGTTGCCTCCAATGAACGATGAAGCAGGTGTGACTCAGTCAGTGTTCATCACACACTGAGCATTAGCCGTCACTTCATCCTCTAGTGAGAAAACCAATTTCCGTCTCCACTCCTATAAACACCTGACGTGCGAAAAACAACACAACCCCAAAGCATACATGTACCACCAAATATCTCGGAAGTCATGAGGTTAAAAAGACATGAAACAGAGCTGGAGAATGGGGTGTGTATCGAATAATATTCTCTCAGTGAAAAACATGATTCCACCGTAAACACTTTTGAGACCTTTATATTTGTCGCGTAGCCGTAGGACTGGAGTTGTGTTTTCCTGACATAGAGTTCTCTGGCTCTCTGGCTCCTGACGCTGTCTCATGGGTCGGCTGCACTCCACAGCAGGAGAGGCACCCGCTCAGTCAGTGGTAGCAGGAGGTGATGAAATGTGTCGCTATTTCAAGTCAGACGTGGGACACTGCCTTTGAAGTCTGAACTTCCCTGAGATTACACTTCTACCCGCGCTGTCATCTTCCACCACGACACACACTGTGACACGTGCAGCACCCTGGCCTGTACTACACCAATACTCCGTGTAGTCTACTCCCTAGAGTGCTATTCCATCAATAACATGAGCATTAGACAGAAAACAGCACTGCCGACAATCTAAAATAACGGTGTGGTAGAAACCATAATGAAAAGAGCAGCTGCTAAAGTCAGGAGGGATTCACTAAACTAATGCACATACTTGCCATAGCTCCCATTGCTCCAGAGAGTGGAGATGGGCTTCACATTGTTTCTAAAGAAGCTGGGGTGAGGCTGGGCCTGGGCATTGTCTTTCTCCCCACACCAGGATCGTGGACATAATCTACAGCCCACCAGGTCAGGGGTGGGGTGGTAGGGGACTGTAAGGTCCTTGTCATCGTTATTTATAAAAATAGAGCATCACACCCAATCCAGGGGTCCTCACAAACCAGCTGCCTCACAGCAGCAGAACCTTAATCAGACGGGACAATAAAGGGCAAATTAGGAGCAGATTGCTGATTAGCAGTGGGTTCTGATAACAGGCAAACAGTTGTGCAATGATTACTAATTACTCCCCCCCCACCATTGCAGTGTGGGTAATTGAGGCAAGGATAATGAGTTATTAAGGGGGATTGTGTCCTCAGGGCAATCAAAGATGTGATTGCACTGTCTGTGGGGTTTAGGGGTGACCTCTTTTTGGCTTTTTAGGGTATGGCACTTTGGCACACTCAAGAGAATGGTGTTAAGATGAAGAATCGTCAAGATCACTAAACAGAAACTTCATGCAAATCTAATGATGGTCGTCAAGAAATGGTATCAAAGTGAGTATGTGATGTGTCAATGGTGGACATATGCACCCCCACATAAATGTGAACAGTTTCTGAGAGAACTAGGGGATACATTTTCCCTTCATGCCAGAGCTGTCCAGACCAATAGATGGGTTTTGAGTTGAGGAGGCATGGATTTTGAGTTAAATACGTTTCAAGGTATTATCAAGGTCAAGATGAGGCCCTGATCACAGTAACAATTTAGTGTATTAAACTTTAGTGTTTAAGACTAAGATTAGACAGTCTGTTAACCTGGATAGAGAAGTAGAAGAACTGGGTAAGGGATCCTTGTTACTAGTCAGTTGTTTCCAGATTTAATTGAACTTTCCTTGATTTACCTAGTTGTCCTAGGCTTGCATACGCTCTTAGAAAAGTGGTTATTTGGCTGTCCCAATATGATAACCCTTATTGGTTCCAGGTAGAACCCTTTTTGGTTGCAGGTAGAAACCTTTCGGGTTCCATGTAGAACCCTCTGTGGAAAGGGTTCTGCATGAAAGCCAAAAGGGTTGTACCTGGAACCAAAAATGGTTCTTCAAAGGGTTCTCCTATGGTGACATCTGAAGAACTGTTTTAGGTTCTAGATAGCTACTTTATTTCTTAGCCCTCTCCACTTACCACACTTTTTGTAAAAATACCATCGGCTACACATATTACTAAAATGTCAACTTGCGTACATGCTACATCTCAACTGCTAACTCGGGAGGTAGCTCACGACGCTTGCCTGACAGTTGCCACCCGTGAAGCAGAGCAGTGTAAACAGAATTGTCTCATTGAGCCAACACTCCTAGACAGTGGCGACCAGTCATTCAGGGCATATTTAATATACCCTGTAAGGGCCAATGCTGGACAGGAGAAGCAGGTACGGGGAATCAGACATTTATTCGGAAACAGACATAGCACAAGACAAGAACAGCGTCAGCATACGGGTAACATGGCCATATGACAAACAATGCAGAAGTGGGGAACAGAGCTGGGGAACTGACAAATATAGGGAAGGTAATAAACAGGTGATTGAGTGAGTCCAGGGGAGTCCAATATCGCTGAAGCGAATGACGAGGGAAGGCAGGTGTGCATAAATGATGGTGGCAGGAGTGCGTAATGCAGGGCAGCCTGGTGCCCTCGAGCGCCAGGGGGGGTAAACTCCCCACGAACCGGCAGAGGCGTGGGAGCCTGTCGATCCCGCTGCGGCATGAAAGCCCGATGATCCGGCGGAGCATGATGTGGGATGGGCGCCTTCCGAGCCAACCAGGGCAAGGAAACCTCTCGAGCCAGCTAGGGTGTGGAAGCCCGACGAGCTGGTTAGGCACCCCCAGTTCCATCGGTGGCGACCCAGGTCCAACGTCACCACCAACCGGAACGCCAGTACTCCCGATGCTTTGTGTGATAGCTGCTGCATTCTGTAAGGGCCGACGCCGGACAGGAGAATCAGGTACAGGGAGTCAGACATTTATTCGGAAACAGACATAGAACAAATCAAATCAAATGTATTTATACAGCCTTTCGTACATCAGCTCAAAGTGCTGTACAGAAACCCAGCCTAAAACTCCAAACAGCAAGCAATGCAGGTGTAGAAGCACGGTGGCTAGGAAAAACTCCCTAGAAAGGCCAAAACCTAGGAAGAAACCTAGAGAGGAACCAGGCTATGAGGGGTGGCCAGTCCTCTTCTGGCTGTGCCGGGTGGAGATTATAGAGCATGGCCAAGATGTTCAAATGTTCATAAATGAACAGCATGGTCAAATAATAATAACCACAGTAGTTGTCGAGGGTGCAGCAAGTCAGCACCCCAGGAGTAAATGTCAGTTGGCTTTTCATAGCCGATCATTAAGAGTATCTCTACCACTCCTGCTGTCTCTAGAGATTTGAAAACAGCAGGTCTGGGACAAGTAGCACGTCCGGTGAACAGGTCAGGATTCCATAGCCGCATGCAGAACAGTTGAAACTGGAGCAGCAGCACGGCCAGGTGGACTGGGGACAGCAAGGAGTCATCATGCCAGGTAGTCTTGAGGCATTTTCCTAGGGCCCAGGTCCTCCAAGAGAGAGAAAGAAAGAGAGAAAGAGAGAATTAGAGAGAGCATACTTAAATTCACACAGGACACCGGATAAGACAGGAGAAGTACTCCAGATATAACAAACTGTTCCTAGCCCCCCAACACATAAACTACTGCATCATAAACACTGGAGGCTGAGACAGGAGGGGTCAGGAGACACTGTGGCCCCATCCGATGATGTCCCCAGACAGGGCCAAACAGGAAGGATATAACCCCACCCACTTTGCCAATGCACAGCCCCCACACCACTAGAGGCATATCTTCAAGACAGGAACAGCTTCAGCACATGGGTAACACGGACATATGACAAACAATGCAGCAGCGGGGAACAGAGCTGGGAAACTGACAATATTGGGGAGGTAATAAACAAGTGATTGAGTGAGTCCAATATCACTGAATCTCGTGATGAGGGAAGGCAGGTGTGCGTAAATTATGTTGGCTGGAGTACGTAATGCAGGGCAGCCTGGCACCCTCAAGCGCCAGGGTGGAAGAGCGGGAGCAGGCGTGACACACCCTTTGCCTTCTGTCAACCAGCTTCATGGGGAATGCTTTTACAACAGTCTTGAAGGAGTTCCCACATATGCTGAGGACTTGTTGGCTACTTTTCCATCACTCTGCGCTCCAAGTCATCCCAAGCCATCTCAATTGGGTTGAGGTAGGGTGATTGCGTAGGCCAGGTCATCTGATGAAGCACTCCATCACTCTCCTTGATCAAATAGCCCTTACACAGCCTGGAGGTGTGTTTTGGGTCATTGTCCTGTTGAAAAACTAATTATAGTCCCACTAAGCTCAAACCAGATGGGATGGCGTATCGCTGCAGAATGCTGTGGTAGCCATGCTGGTTAAGTGTGCCTTGAATTCTAAATAAATCACTGACAGTGTCACAGCAAACCACCCCACACCATCACACCTCCTCCTCCATGCTTAACGGTGAAAACTACACTATGTGGAGATCATCCCCTCACCTACTCTGCGTCTCACAAAGACTTGGCTGGAATCATAAATCTCAAATTTGGACTCATCAGACCAAAGGACAGATTTCCACAGGTCTAATGTCCGTTGCTCGTGTTTCTTAGCCCAAGTAAGTCTCTTCTTCTTATTAGTGTCCTTTAGTAGTGTTTTTTTGCAGAAATTCGACAATGAAGGCTTGATTCACGCAATCTCCTCTGAACAGTTTCTGTTGAGATGTGTCTGTTACTTGAACTCTGTGAAGCATTTATTTGACCTGCAATCTGAGGCTGGTAACTCCAACAAGCTTATCCTCTGCAGCAGATGTAACTCTGGGTTTTCCTTTTCTGTGGCATCCTTGTGAGAGCCTGCACTTGAAGAAACGTTCCAAGTTCTTGACATTTTCCGGATTGACTGACCTTCATGTCTTAAAGTAATGATGGACTGTCGTTTCTCTTTGCCTATTTGAGCTGTTCTTGCCATAATATGGACTTGGTATTTTACCAAATAGGGCTATCTTCTGTTTACCACCCCAACAATGAGTATCTTTTTAATTACAATCGTTATTGCTAATGTGTTGATTGATTAATTCCAGTCAATAATTTTGGATTAAAATGGCCATGGTAGCCTAGCCACCCAAAGTTTCAATATAAACCAAATTTGATCAGATTCACATTTTCTCAGAACAGAAATAAATGGGCCTGTTTTAGGTTATAAATATATAGCTTAGGCTACAAAAACATGATGTTACGTTTCCACTGGCGAAGCCCAGATGGGATCAGAGCGCATAGGCTTCTCTAGGCTACCTGCAGCTGTGGTTTGCTACAGTAGGCTACAGTTGATCAGACTTAAGCACAGACTAATTGTGCATGTTGACAAATCACAAGGCATTTTATTTAATAAAATTGGTGGTGGTTATGAGCTTCCATATAAAACAGCTGGTTCAGTCCCAATTTGCTTCTACCACATGTAATGATTGGCATGATATTGATACAAATGTAGCCTGGTTTGTTGGAAGGTAGGCCTATTGTACTTTTATATTCGCATGAGAGGGTTATTCTCAGATTATTTTATAGGATAACGTGCTTTTAGCAACTGTGCTTTTGTCTTGAAGCTAAAATGTAATGAGTGCATCCTATAGATGAGACATTAAGCCATATAATTGTCTGCACATGCTTGTGAATTGTTGCATTATTGAAGAGTGTAATATGGTTTGGTTGCATTATTCAATAGTGTAATATGGTTTAGAAGAAATGTTTCTGTCATTATTGTATAGTTTGTGCTTACTGGCTAGTGGCTACTATGATATTTACTGTCAATTTTAGCTGTGGACCAAGAATAATGTGACGCCAGCCACAACAAAAGGTAAGACAATTATTTAATGTGAATTAAAAAGTAGAACTCTCTTTCGCCCCGCCTCAGACTCTGTCATATCTTGTAGTGGGAATAAGGGCTTCGCATTAGAGCTGGGATGATAAACTGAAAATTAGCAATACCGATCACTTATCGCAGGCATTTTCCTGATATTGTTCATTATGATAAGTAGCCTATACTAGAGAAATGGGAAGTTTGAAAGGAAACGCATTTGCTAATTTGGGTGATTGTTAATGAGACAATTGATAGCTACAACCATCAAACCTGTAGTTTATATTTGTTCATTTAACTTGGCAAGTCAGTTAAAAACAAATTCTTATTTTACTATGACGGCCTACCACGGCCAAACCCTCCCCTAACCCGGACGACACTGCGCCAGTTGTGTGCTTCCCTATAGAACTCACGATCATGGCTGGTAATGATACAGCCTGGGATCGAACCAGGGTCTGTAGTGACATCTCTAGTACTGAGATACTGTGCCTTAGACTGCTGTCCATTTCGGGAGATCATTTTTTAAACTATGGTGCACATTAATGTTAGAAACGTATCATTCTCGTTCTATTTGTTGTTATTGCATCAATTCAGGCAATCTCCCAGCTCTGCTACACATAACAGTTATAGCCATAATGACTAAGGTCTACATTTTTTTAACACAATGCCAAGTCATGCTCTCTTTTAAATGGCCTCCAATGGTGTATTCGGGACTGGTACAGAATCCAAATAGCTTATCAGTGTACAAAACACAAGTTGTCTAATATACTATCCCATAAAACATTTAAATAACTAGACTTGTTTTTTTTCATCTGACATTCCCTGTTTTCAGCGCTAAGGTGGAAAGGGGGTCTTTTTTAAATCCTTTAAATCAGAGGGGCCAGTGGCGGTTTACGTGTCGGCATGTCTATGCTTGTTATTTTCACGTTGAGATTTACAACCATGTTTTTCAATGGCTGAGCAATTAAAGCAGAGAAGTGTTATTTAGGAGTTCAGCTGATAACCTCTAATTACTGGTTGTGTCTGACAGAAAATCTGCCTTGAAAGAGAGGCATGAAGGAACATAATGAGACTGGTCTCGTCAATTAAACATTTCCTCTTACTGCGTTTTCATTAACCGTTCACATCTGAAGTGCAACGCGAAGCACTTCCATGTCTCCATAATGCTTAAAGACTCCTCAGGTTTTGGCAAGTGAAAATGTCAGCTGTTGTTTTCATATTAATTGCCGTATTTACAGTGGTGGAAAAAATATCCAATTGTCATACCTGATTAAAAGTAAAGATACCTTCATAGAAAATGACTCAAGTAAAAGTGAAAGTCACCCAGTAAAGTACTACTTGAGTAAAAGTTTAAAAGTATTTGGTTTTAAATATACTTAAGTATAAAAAATAAATGTAATTGCTATAATATACTTTAGTGTCAAAAGTAAAAGTATAAATCATTTCACATTCCTTATACTAAGCAAACCATAAGGCACTATTTTATTGTTTTTTAAATTTATAGCCAGGGGTACACTCCAACACTCAGACATAATTTACAAAACAAGCATTTGTGTTTATTTTTATTTTATTTCACCTTTATTTAACCAGGTAGGCTAGTTGAGAACAAGTTCTCATTTGCAACTGCGACCTGGCCAAGATAAAGCATAGCAGTGTGAACAGACAACACAGAGTTACACATGGAGTAAACAATAAACAAGTCAATAACACAGTAGAAAAAAAGAGAGTCTATATACATTGTGTGCAAAAGGCATGAGGAGGTAGGCAAATAATTACAATTTTGCAGATTAACACTGGAGTGATAAATGATCAGATGGTCATGTACAGG
Organism: Oncorhynchus masou masou; assembly: GCF_036934945.1. NCBI lineage: Eukaryota > Metazoa > Chordata > Actinopteri > Salmoniformes > Salmonidae > Oncorhynchus > Oncorhynchus masou. The sequence continues at coordinate 59,487,734 of NC_088235.1, forward strand.
TAGAGATATTGGTGTGCAAAAGAGCAGAAAAGTAAATAAATAAAAACAGTATGGGGATGAGGTCGGTAAAATTGGGTGGGCTATTTACCGATAAGACTATGTACAGCTGCAGCGATCGGTCAGCTGCTCAGATAGCAGATGTTTGAAGTTGGTGAGGGAGATAAAAGTCTCCAACTTCAGCGATTTTTGCAATTCGTTCCAGTCACAGGCAGCAGAGAACTGGAACGAAAGGCGGCCAAATGAGGTGTTGGCTTTAGGGATGATCAGTGAGATACACCTGCTGGAGCGCGTGCTATGGGTGGGTGTTGCCATCGTGACCAGTGAACTGAGATAAGGCGGAGCTTTACCTAGCATGGACTTGTAGATGACCTGGAACCAGTGGGTCTGGCGACGAATATGTAGCGAGGGCCAGCCGACTAGAGCATACAGGTCGCAGTGGTGGGTGGTATAGGGTGCTTTAGTGACAAAACGGATGGCACTGTGATAAACTGCATCCAGTTTGCTGAGTTGAGTGTTGGAAGCTATTTTGTAGATGACGTCGCCGAAGTCGAGGATTGGTAGGATAGTCAGTTTTACTAGGGTAAGTTTGGTGGCATGAGTGAAGGAGGCTTTGTTGCGGAATAGAAAGCCGACTCTAGATTTGATTTTTGATTGGAGATGTTTGATATGAGTCTGGAAGGAGAGTTTACAGTCTAGCCAGACACCTAGGTACTTATAGATGTCCACATATTCAAGGTCGGAACCATCCAGGGTGGTGATACTCGTCAGGCATGCGGGTGCAGGCAGCGAACGGTTGAAAAGCATGCATTAGTGAGCCAGATCAGGGATGAACAGGGATGTTCTCTTGATAAATGTGTGAATTGGACCATTTTCCTGTCCTGCTAAGCATTCGAAATGTAATAAATACTTTTGGGTGACAGGGAAAATGTATGGAGTAAAAACTGCATTATTTCCTTCAGCAATGTAGTGGAATAAAAGTGAAAGTTGTCAAAAAATATAAATAGTCAAGTCAAGTACAGATACCCCCGAAAACGATTTAAATAGTACTTTAAAGTATTATTACTTAAGTACTTTACACCATTGAATATTTAAATGTCACTAGATCCAAATACTGATTTCTCCAATAAAAATGTCCTAGATACTGTAGATTTTTGAATTGGTATCATCTTTTGTAGAACCAAACTCTTCCCACTAAATGTCTACCATCCATCCAATGTGTCCAATATTATAAATACTGCCTTAATCAGTAGACTGCCTAGATTGGTGTGTCAGATGAGCATATTGATCTTTAGGAGAAGAATCTCTGTCACCTATCCTCCCCTTGTGGTTCTGTCTGGTAATGCTAGATATAAAGACAAGATAGTGATTTTCCTCTCATTTATTTTACATTTACATTACATTTAAGTCATTTAGCAGACGCTCTTATCCAGAGCGACTTACAAATTATTTGAAGGCTGCATACAACTGTTGTCTCATTTAATCCTATTAGAGATGTCCAGGAGTTACTTTCATTTACATTTTAATCATTTACAGTAGTTACTGCATACATTTTCATACTTGTCCCCCTTGGAAATCAAACCCACTACCCTGGCATTGCAAGCACCATGCTCTACAAACTGAGATACTCGGGACAACTTTCAATCACTCTTCAGTAAAATGTAATGTCTGAGAGCTCTGAATCTGCAATTCAACAATCCCTCTTAGTTTACGTTGGTGAATAACACTTCAAACAGTGAGGATTGTAAGTAGTTGTTTAGTGAGTGGCCTTGCCATCACTTAAGCGAACCCGGCATGTTGGTTTTGTGAGCAATATGACGCTGCATCAGAAGCCAACGGGGGAGAAGATCTGGCAGGCCCTATCACTCTGCCCACATTAGTGACATGAAGCTCTGCCACGCTACACTACGCACCAGCGGAAGAGGAGCAGATTTTCCCGCTGTGGCACGAATGGGTTTTCCAGCAGTCAAGAACACTCTCCAACCAAGGAAAACAAACATAGCCTAGGGCTGAACCTGCTGGTGTGAACAGGGGAAATGATAGCTCGCTCTCCAGGTTCAAGTTGCCTCTTCAAAAAAACATGGTACATTTTTCATCATGAGAGTATTGGAATACAAATGTTTGTACTTTTATGTGTGGCATACTAATAGAACCCTTCCTATCCAGTTAACACAAATAACCAGCATTGCCTATTGCAGAATGGCTCCTAGTTTAAGTTGGGTTATTATAAGTTTGATTAGAATTAGTTTTCTCTTTTAAACATAAAGATAAATATATTGAAAGTGGATGTAAGAACTAAACCACCATTTTAGCAGCTTAGTGCAGGGTTTCCTAAACTCGGTCCTGTGGCCCTCCCTGGGTGCACCTTTTGGTTTTAGAAGTATGCACTACACAGCTGATTCAAATCATCAAAGCTTGATGATGATGAGTTAGTTGGTTATTTGAATCAGCTTGTGTTGTGCTAGGGCAAAAACCAAAACGTGCACCCAGGGGGGACCGAATTTGCGAAACCCTGGCTTAGTGTATTAACACACAATATACTTTCACCGTCAATGTATTCAAAAAGTTGTTCGAGTAAAAACATAAAGCCTGAATGATGGTTGCATTATACCAACACAATGGTTTCCTATGATGTTTGTAACTCAAACGATGGAATGACCAAATTTACAGGCTGCAGTGTCACCAACAGTGTGCTAAATGTGTGCAGAGTTTTGTTTTCTGTACTTCTTTTACAGAGCTTTGTGAAAGGTTTTTGGGCATGTTCTACCATCAAATTACATATTGTATTTTGAGAAAGGGTTGACCTTTTCAAGCAATTCTTTTAACTATTCCTACATAAACAATAGAGCAACTACAGTCATTGAAATGTCTAATCCGCTTCTCTCTGCTGCTCAGGCCTAGGATAGATAGGGCACCCCTCCCCCACCGGTGCAGATTTGAGAGGATTAAGTTTGACAAGGAGACGCACGGGCTACAACGCTCTGGTTTGATGGTTTTTGCATGTGAAGGGGGAAATTATTCATGCTGACTCTGTGCTTTTAATTCATTAGATTTTTTGTAGCTCCTCCACCTAAAATGCAAATAACTCTCTCCCCAGCCAGCTCCCCGTCATGATGTGAGGCTTGCTGGAGTGCCGTGCCAGTGAACTCTGACCCCTCTGGCTGTGAAATGTGTTCACTACCTTCTGTTCTCAGGTCAGCTGTCTGCTCTTCTGACAGGCAGGTAGAGCATTAGTATGCAACCTCCTGCTGGTGAACAACTTCAACCACAGCTAGTGCATTAGAATATAGAGAGATATATAACTGCAGGAGCATTGTTTTGTTCTGTTGAGAGATGAATGCAGATTAATACATTTTCTGACTGGAGGGTATGAGAAGGTGTGGTTGACAACATTGTTTTGAAACATTTCTCAACAATTACTTATGAGAAAAAGCACAAGTGGGGGGCCTTATAAAATTTACCTACTTTAATCCTATATAATCATAATGTGATTCATAACTCACAAACTATTTGTATTTGTCCAAATATAGCCTATGCCATTTCCAATTCCTGTGTAACAATTGACTCAGTGTAAAAAGGTGGGGGGCCTGGAGTGAGCAATCATTGATTAAGTTAACTGAACATTTTTATTGCTCTGAGGAGTGCCCGGCTTTGCTCATGTAACCACAGATGTGTCAACTAGGATCTAAGACTGCCACCTGCTGCTCAGCCTCTCTCTGTAACACAGCCCAGAGGACCCAATGTACTCTTTTCTCCCAACGCTTTGTTCTGGCTCTCTGGCTCACTTTGTACAAAAAACAAAGATGTCATTCCTGCTGTATTACTTTAAATATTTGGGGTTTGCTCTGTGTACCCTATCTTTTTAACAAAAGGATGAATTATTGTTTTGTCTTCCACTCTGGATCAATTGTTTTCGATGAATGAACACTAGCAGATCTGAACAGGTTTGTTTTCATTGACTGAGCATCCCTATAGCAAAAATAGCCTATGTTGGGCTTGCCAGAAGATACCGATCCTACCGTTATGCTTGTTTACACTGAGCTGCACTGGGGTCGGAATGCAATCATGGTTACGTTAAGACACCATGGAGCCGGTGCAAGACATGGGTCAGAAAATGTACCCTTATCCACACTGCTCCATCAAAAAGATTGAAATACTGCTAATACTTTTCCCGAAAACTGCCCTTTTCCTCCTCATGCTAGCTAGCAGTAGACACAGCAGCCATTATAGAATGGCACATTGTGTTGAACAACAAAGAAGCTAATTGGCTGACACTGCCATTCCAAAATGGCTGCGGTGGCTACTGCTAGTTAACATGAGGACAGGGCAGTGGTCCGGGAAAACTTGCAGTATTTCAATCTTCTCGATACATGTATCAGTGTGTGGCTAAAGGTCAAATTTGGAGTACAGGGTTGTTATCCCATACCTGCATTGAGGTACGTTTTCCATTTCTGCCGCCGGCTCCACTGTCTTAATGTAACCATTATTGCATTCCGACCTCAAGTGTAGCTCAGTGTAAACGACCATGATGGTAAGGTCAGTATCTTCTGGACGATGTTGGGCCGCCCTCATTTATTTTACATCATGAAGTAGACTATTGGGCACTTTAATGTAAACATTTAACATTTAAACATTTTAGCCTACCATTTTAATGAATGCACTTCAATTGATATCAAAGATAGCACCTTTACTAATATTGTGTCTAGTACTATAACACCTCGCCAGGGAAAATTTATTGAGGAGCCTCGAATGCACCACCAGCTTGATTATGATTCATTTGAGGGACTTAGGATGTTTTTGTTTGTTTTGAAGCTAATTTCCTGCAATTTTACGTAGTTTAAACAAAACTCTTGACATATTTTAGGTAGGCTATTTAATAATAATAATAATTATAATGGATAAGGAAAATTAATTCTATCCCCAAATGTTATTCCGCTACCAAAAATGTTTAATTATAATAATTTATATGAACTCTCGATTTAATTATACATATTTTATTTTACAAAAAGTGAATAGATTAAATTCTTTCCCTCCTTGACTTTAGAAGATTGTAGCACAGCTTTTGAATGTCATATATATCATACAGTATATATCCCCATGTGAATCAGAGTCGCTTCTTGATCTGGCTTGACTAACCTAAAGCATTGCGGAATGAATGCCTTGTTTTAGATCGGTAATATATATATATATGTATAGAGTACCAGTCAAGAGTTTGGACACACCTACTCATTCAAGGGTTTTGCTTTATTTTTTGAATTTTCTACATTGTAGAATAATAGTGAAGACATCAACACTATGAAATAACACATGTAATCATGTAGTAACCACCCAGCTAGCACATTCATAACAAATGTTATTTCATAGTGTTGATAGTGTTGATGTCTTTACTATTATTCTACAATGAATAACACTTTTTTGCACAGCTCGCAACGAGGCATCGGCCCAGAAGCGGCCCTCTTCCAGGGGGCAGGAACTGATTGAATCGGCCCGGACTCGGGTGTCGGACTTGGCCCGGAATCAGATTGAATGACTGCCCAGAATCAGCCCAAGTACATCAGGCCGTTTCCGTCTACCGAAACTCAGCCGATTTTGCCTACATCTTACCAGAATCGCCCCAGAAGCGGCCCGATGCAAATGTAAATAAATGTATACAAAATTACCCGATTTAGTCATTTTAAATATTGCTATTATAAATGTTATACATACAAATTATACCCATCCACAAAAATACTACACAAGGACTCTTAAAGATGGTCATTTAAATGTTAATTGTATTTTTTGATCACAGAAACAATGAGAAAATATGGAAAAATAAATAATTAAATGTTAATTATATAAAGCATGCCGTGTAATCATCTGCCAGAGTAGCCCCAATTGGCCCGAGCCCCAAGTAATACATATGGGCCAGATAACTCTCAACAGATTTGGGCCTAGCATCAACTAATACATTTGGGCCAGATACCTCACACCGGAATCGACCCGAGCTCAATCCCCGCATCCTAGCCATAAGTAATACTGCTGAATGCGGCCCAGACTCGGGCCACATGACGTTGGACGAGTCTGACTCTCAGCGGAGTGCCCCGACTCTCAGCCGGAATCCGCCCAGATCCACTGTGCTAGCTGGGTGGTTACTACATGATTCCATATGTGTTATTACATAGTGTTGATGTCCTCACTATTATTCGTAGAAATAGAACAAATAAAGAAAAACCCTTGAATGAGTAGGTGTGTCCAAAGCTTTGACTGGTACTGTAATGATTTTTTATTTGTTATTTCATCAAGGAAGGTCCCCCCCACGAAACGTTGGCGCCCCCTAGGTTGGGAACCCCATGCACTAGGCTATAAAGTGCTGCAGCTAGTGCAATTAAGTTGTAAAAAAAAATCCACCTGTCTGTCCTTTCCCTTAATAGCCTATTTTGAACGTCAGGACGCTCAGTACGTGGGGATTCCTAAGGATTACCCAGTGTACCCCGCGGGTAAAGATGGCGATAGAAGAGGGTAGGAGATCAACTTTATCCGGGAACAATCGTTGCTGAATGTCGGGTTGAGAGAGAATACACCGTTAGTTAGCGAGCGTGTAGTTGCTTAATGGCTAGCCACCTATTTCACTGTCATTTCGTGAGTCCAGACTACGCAACGTGATCGAATAATCGAATTGTGCCCGTGCACGAGCTTCCTTCCTTACGACCAAACTGCAGAGTCCGTCCTGAGAAGAGCGGATAAAGTTTATTACGGATCTGACTCAACCCTCTTGACGCTGATTTTTGTTGTTGTTGTTCATTATTTGGTGTAACAGTCGGACACTATCTGAACAGGTAAGGTTGGAGTGTAACTGTCTGTTTCTAACAATGTAAACAAGCTAACGTTTTGTAGATATTATCTGAACAGAAGTCGATATAACCTTTTGAAGTGGGCCACACAGAATCGAACTAGACAATGGTTATTGACATTCGCTATCGCGTGACCGTAAATAATAACACAAAGTCGACGATGGTATTTCTTAGCTAGCTAAATTAACTGTGATATCAGAGAACATATTTTACATTTTTGTTTTAACTGGATAAATCATTTGCAGCAGCTGTAAATCATTGAATGGAACATTATCGCAGGTTATGTGGTGTGTAACCCAGTATCGAGAGGTGCCTGTTTGCATTCCTATATAGCGTACTGTTTTTATGATTTGACCGGATCGATAAATGCACCGTTTAATTATATCGATGACCCCTGAGTTTGGTGTTATGCCAGTATGTTGTCAATGCATCGCTATCTCATTTGGTAAAGTAATATGGCCTCAGATTTGCTGGCTCTGATTCGGCCAAATCGTTTGATCTTAAGCACCTGTCGTTTTTTTTCGCTTTGAAGAAAACCTCATGAAATGCGAGGTCTGGAGACAATTCATTATTTTAATGCTGAAATCAGGACTTTCATGTTCATGAACGCATTTAAAAAAAAACATTTATTCCGAATTTTGCCTACAAAATATCAAGCTGTTAGCTTCGGGATATAGGCTAATGGACAATCCTCGAAGGGCTTTAGTTTTGTAGATTCTCCTACCGAGGTATAACAAAGCACGACCATGTTTTTCCATATAAGGTCTCCCATATATGAAATGGATGGTTGCATAAAAATATTTTACAGTAAAAGTGGTTAAATTTGTATAAATATTAGCTGTTTAGGCCCCTTACCTTTTTCAATCTTTACTGAAGACATGTTTTGAGAAAAAACAGTGTTTCTGTATGCAGATGACTCAACACTGTACACATCAGCTACTACTGCAACTGAAATGACTGCAACACTTAACAAAGAGCTGCAGGTAGTTTTGGAATGGGTAGCAAGGAGTTAGTCCAAAATATTTCCAAAACTAAAAGCATTGTATTTGGGACAAATCATTCACTAAACCTCAACTACATCTCGTAATGAATAATGTGGAAATTAAGCAAGTTGAGGTGACTAAACTGCTTGGAGTAACCCTGGATTGTAAACTCATAGTCATAGTCAAAACATACTGATACAACAGTAGCTAAGATGGGGAGAAGTCTGTCCATAATAAAGTGCTGCTCTGCCTTAACATCACTATCAACAAGGCAGGTCCTACAGGCCTGAGTTTTGACTACTGTTCAGTAGTGTGGTCGGGTGCCACAAAGAGGGACTTAAGACAAAGCAGTTGGCTCAGAACAGGGTAGCACCGCTTGCTCTTAAAAGTACATGGAGAGCTAACGTTAATGACATGCATGTCAATCTCTCATGGCTCAAAGTGGAAGAGATTGACTTCATCACTAGTTGTTTTTGTAACAGTTATTGACATCCATGTATACTCCACAAGACATGCCACGAGAGATCTCTTCACAGTCCCCAAGTCCAAAACAGACTAGGGGAGGTGCGTAGTACTACATAGAACCATGACTACGTGGAACTCTATACATCAGGTAACTGATGCAAGCAGTAAAATCAGATTTAAAAAAAACGGGTAAAAAATACAGCTTATGGAACAGGTAATGTGAAGAGTCGCACACAAAGGTACAGGCACATTCAAATGGATACATTGTGATTGTGTTGAATGGTCTTAATAAACATTTAGGAATTTTGCCTTGGCAGCAGCTAATGGGAATCCCTAATAAATACAAACTCAAACCATGAAGAAGAATGCCTGACATGAGGGACTCATGTAAACAAGAATCTGATATTTCTAAAATGTGGAATACGAGTACATTTTTGCCCTACATACACAAACAAACAAAATTGGGATATCTTAATGCTTCTTGGAAATATAGACCTGTAAACACATACACCAGTCTGAAATATCAATTATTAATATTTATGATGAATGTAAACTTCACTTTTTGGTAGCTGTTCAACAGACAACTTTACAAGTCAAATATGCTCTCATTCAGTGCTGTATGGTCCTGTCTGACAGAAATGAATAGTTACACATGTTTTTTTGATGTTGTGGCTATTGTAATCAGGTCTATGGCAAGTTTGCTCACACTGAAAACTGTAACTTGCGTTATATGTTTAGCCCCTACTTGCATTTACGTTAGGGGAACCCCCTAGATTTGAATCCAAATTCAAAATCCGGTACGGCTGCCATATTGCCATTAAATGGTTGTTTAATCACCTGTATATGTACACATTGTAAATGGGGTGGGGGGATTGTGTACTGTACTTATGACCTGTCCTCATTGCTATTAGTGTGTACTTCAACTATGTTAGAAATCCAATATGCCCACTATATACACTTAAATCCTTTGTCTGGATATACACTGCTCAAAAAAATAAAGGGAACACTTAAACAACACAATGTAACTCCAAGTCAATCACACTTCTGTGAAATCAAACTGTCCACTTAGGAAGCAACACTGATTGACAATACATTTCACATGCTGTTGTGCAAATGGAATAGACAACAGGTGGAAATGATAGGCAATTAGCAAGACACCCCCAAAAAAGGAGTGGTTCTGCAGGTGGGGACCACAGACCACTTCTCAGTTCCTATGCTTCCTGGCTGATATTTTGGTCACTTTTGAATGCTGGCGGTGCTTTCACTCTAGTGGTAGCATGAGACGGAGTCTACAACCCACACAAGTGGCTCAGGTAGTGCAGCTCATCCAGGATGGCACATCAATGCGAGCTGTGGCAAGAAGGTTTGCTGTGTCTGTCAGCGTAGTGTCCAGCGCATGGAGGCACTACCAGGTGATAGGCCAGTACATCAGGAGACGTGGAGGAGGCCGTAGGAGGGCAACAACCCAGCAGCAGGACCGCTACCTCCGCCTTTGTGCAAGGAGGAGTAGGAGGAGCACTGCCAGAGCCCTGCAAAATTACCTCCAGCAGGCCACAAATGTGCATGTGTCTGCTCAAACTGTCAGAAACAGACTCCATGAGGGTGGTATTAGGGCCCGACGTCCACAGGTGGGGGTTGTGCTTACAGCTCAACACCGTGCAGGACGTTTTTTCATTTGCCAGAGAACACCAAGATTGGCAAATTCGCCACTGGCGCCCTGTGCTCTTCACAGATGAAAGCAGGTTCACACTGAGCACATGTGACAGTCTGGAGACGCCGTGGAGAACGTTCTGCTGCCTGCAACATCTTCCAGCATGACCGGTTTGGCGGTGGGTCAGTCATGGTGTGGGGTGGCATTTCTTTGGGTAGGGCCGCACAGCCCTCCATGTGCTCGCCAGAGGTAGCCTGACTGCCATTAGGTACCGAGATGAGATCCTCAGACCCCTTGTGAGACCATATGCTGGTGTGGTTGGCCCTGGGTTCCTCCTAATGCAAGACAATGCTCGACCTCATGTGGCTGGAGTGTGTCAGCAGTTCCTGCAAGAGGAAGGCATTGATGCTATGGACTGGCACGCCCGTTCCCCAGACCTGAATCCAATTGAGCACATCTGGGACATCATGTCTCGCTCCATCCACCAACGCCACGTTGCACCACAGATTGTCCAGGAGTTGGCGGATGCTTTAGTCCAGGTCTGGGAGGAGATCCCTCAGGAGACCATCCGCCACCTCATCACGAGCATGCCCAGGCGTTGTAGGGAGGTCATACAGGCACGTGGAGGCCACACACACTACTGAGCCTCATTTTGACTTGTTTTAAGAACATTACATCAAAGTTGGATCAGCCTGGAGTGTGGTTTTCTACTTTAATTTTTTGAGTGTGACTCCAAATCCAGACGACCACGGGTTGATAAATTTGATTTCCATTGATAATTTTTGTGTGATTTGTCAGCACATTCAACTATGTAAAGAAAAAAGTATTTAATAAGAATATTACATTCAGATCTAGGATGTGTTATTTTAGTGTTCCCTTTATTTTTTTGAGCAGTGTATGTATAAAAAGGCAGGCGACTGCTTGGCATGGCAACACCAAGTATTCTCAGTCACAAGCCTCTTTAAGGATCAACAATATAAATTCAAAAATGATTTTACGGAGTTAGTTCATATAAGGAAATCAGTCAACTGAAATTAATTCATTATGCCCTAATCTATGGATTTCACATGATTGGGAATAAAGGTAGGGGCGTGGATCAGAAAACCAGTCAGTATCTGGTGTGACCACCATTTGCTTCATGCAGCGCGACACATTTCCTTCACATAGAGTTGTTCATGCTATTGATTGTGGAATGTTGTCCCACTCCTCTTCAATGGCTGTGCGAATTTGCTGGATATTGGCGGGAACTGGAACACGCTGTCGTACACGCCGATCCAGAGGATCCCAAACATGCTCAATGGGTGACATATCTGGTGAGTATGCAGGACATGGAATAACTGGGACATTTTCAGCTTCCAGGAATTGTGTACAGATCCTTGCGACATGGGGCCGTGCATTATCATACTGAAACATGAAGTGATTGTGGCAGTTGACAATGGGCCTCAGGAGCTCAAATCAAATATTATTTGTCACATTCACATGATTAGCAGATGTTAATGTGAGTGTAGTGAAATGCTTGTGCTTCTAGTTCCGACCATGCAGTAATATCTAACATGTAATCTAACCTAACAATTTCACAATAAATACCTTATACACACAATTGTAAAGGAATGAATAAGAATATGTACATAAAAATATATGAATGAGTGATTGAAGAACGGCATAGGCAAGATGCAGTAGATGGTATAAAGTACAGTATATACATATGAAATGAGAAATGTAGGGTATGTAAACATTATTATATAAAGTGGCATTGTTTAAAGTGGCTAGTGATACATTTATTACATACTTTTTTAAATGATTAAAGTGGCTAGAGATGAGTCAGTATGTTGGCAGCATCCACTCAATGTTAGTGATGGCTGTTTAACAGTCTGACGGCCTTGAGATAGAAGCTGTTTTTCAGTCTCCCGGTCCCCGCTTTGATGCACCTGTACTAGAGGTCGACCGATTATGATTTTTCAAAGTCGATACCGATTATTGGAGGACCAAAAAAGCTGATCCCAATTAATTGGCCGATTTAATAAAATACAAAATAATGTGTTTTATTTTTATATATGTATATAATACATCAATAAAATCAATTTAGCCTCAAGTAAATAATGAAACATGTTCAATTTGGTTTAAATTATGCATAAACAAAGTGTTGGAGAAGAAAGTAAAAGTGCAATATGTGCTATGTAAGAAAGCTAACGTTTCAGTTCCTTGCTCAGAACATGAGAACATATGAAAGCTGGTGGTTCCTTTTTAACATGACTCTTCAATATTCCCAGGTAAGAAGTTTTAGGTTGTAGTTATTATAGGACTGTTTCCCTCTATACCATTTGTATTTCATTAACCTTTGACTATTGGATGTTCTTATAGGCACTTTAGTATTGCCAGTGTAACAGTATAGCTTCCGTCCCTCTAAATGGTGCGTGCTAACTAGTTAGCCATTTCACTTCTGTTCCACCAGCCTCATCTCAGGAGTTGATAGGCTTGAAGTCATAAACAGCGCAATGCTTGACGCAATGCTTGAAGCTGCTGGCAAAACGGACGAAAGCGCTGTTTGAATGAATACGTGCCTGCTTCTGCCTACCACTGCTCAGTCGGATTATATGCCACGCAGGACACGCTAGATAATCTCTATTAATATCATCAACCATGTGTAGTTAACGAGTTTTATTTTATTTATGTTATTTTACCAGGTAAATTGACTGAGAACACATTCTCATTTGCAGCAACGACCTGGGGAATAGTTACAGGGGAGAGGAGGGGGATGAATGAGCCAATTGTAAACTGGGGATTATAAGGTGACCGTGATGGTTTGAGGGCCAGATTGGGAATTTAGACAGGACACCGGGGTTAATGCCCCTACTCTTACCATAAGTGCCATGGGATCTTAAATGACCTCAGAGAGTCAGGACATCCGTTTAACGTCCCATCCGAAAGACAGCACCCTACACAGGGCAGTGCCCCCAATCACATGGGGCATTGGGATATTTTTTTAGACCAAAGGAAAGAGTGCCTCCTACTGGCCCTCCAACACCACTTCCAGTAGCATCTGGTCTCCTATCCAGGAACTGACCTGGACCAACCCTGCTTCGCTTCAGAAGCAAGCCAGCAGTGGTTTGCAGGGTGGTATGCTGTGATTATGATTGATTGTTTTTTATAAGATATGTTTAATGCTAGCTAGCAACTTACCTTGGCTTACTGCATTCGCGTAACAGGCTCAATGAGAGAGAGGCAGGTAGTTATTGCGTTGGACCAGTTAACTGTAAGGTTGCAAGAATGGATCCCCCGAGCTGTCGTTCTGCCCCTAAACTAGGCAGTTAACCCACCGTTCCTAGGCCGTCATTGAAAATAAGAATGTGTTCTTAACTGACTTGCCTCGTTAAATAAAGGTATAAAAATAAATTTAAAAAATGGAAAATCGGCGCCCAAAAATACCAATTTCCGATTATGAGAACTTGAAATCGGCCCTAATTAATCAGCCATTCGATTAATCGGTCGACCTCTATCCTGTACTGACCTAGCCTTCTGGATGATAGCGGGGTGAACAGGTGGTGGCTCGGGTGGTTGTTGTCCTTGATGATCTTTTTGGCCTTCTTGTGAGATCGGGTGGTGTAGGTGTCCTGGAGGGCAGGTAGTTTGCCTCCGGTGATGCGTTGTGCAGACCTCACTACACTTATGGTTGTGAGTGTTTTTGGTGACCAGCCAAATTTCTTCAGCCTCCTGAGTTTGAAGACGCGCTGTTGCGCCGCCTTCACCACGCTGTCTGTGTGGGTGGACCATTTCAGTTTTTATGTGATGTGTACGCCGAGGAACTTAACTTTCCACCTTCTCCACTACTGTCCCGTCGATGCGGATAGGGGTCTGCTCCCTCTGCTGTTTCCTACAGTCCACGATCATCTCCTTTGTTTTGTTGACATTGAGTGTGAGGTTATTTTCCTGACGCCACACTCCGTGGGCCCTCACCTCCTCCCTGTAGGCCGTCTTGTCATTGTTGGTAATCAAGCCTACCACTAGTGCCGTCTGCAAACTTAATGATTGAGTTGGAGGCGTGCATGGCCATGCAGTCATGGTTGAACAGGGAGTACTGGAGAGGGCTGAGAACGCACCCTTGTGGGGCCCCAGTGTTGAGGATCAGCGGGGTGGAGATGTTGTTACCTACCCTCACCACCTGGGGGCGGACCATCAGGAAGTCCAGGACCCAGTTGCACAGGGCGGGGTCGAGACCCAGGGTCTCGAGCTTGATGACGAGCTTGGAGGCTACTATGGTGTTAAATGCCGAGCTGTAGTTGATGAACAGCAGTCTTACATAGGTATTCCTCTTGTCCAGATGGGTTAGGGCAGTGTGATTGCGTCGTCTGTGGACCTATTGGGGCGGTAAGCAAATTGGAGTGGGTCTAGGGTGTCAGGTAGGTTGGAGGTGATATGGTCCTTGACTAGTCTCTCAAAGCACTTCATGATGACGGAAGTGAGTGTTTCGGGGTGATAATCATTTAGCTCAGTTTTCTTCGCTTTCTTGGGAACTACTGACTACTGGAGCTGTCCCTTCCTTCTGCTGAGGTTATTCTTTGAAGAGCCTCATCAATCACTCTGGCATCACTGAAGGCTAAATTCTTAACCAGGAACAATGGTGGCCCTCTTGAAGCATGTGGGAACAGTACACTGCGTTAAGGACTGATTGAATATGTCCGTAAACACACCAGCCAGCTGGTCTGCACATGGTCTGGGGATGCCATCTGGGTCGGCAGCCTTGCGAGGGTTAACACGTTTAAATGTTTTACTCACGTTGGCTGCAGTGAACGACAGCCCGCAGGTTTAGGTAGTGGGCCGTGTCAGTGGCACTGTATTGTCCTCAAAGCGAGCAAAGAAGTTGTTTAGTTGGTCTGGGAGCAAGACATCGTGGTCCGCGACGGGGCTGGTTTTCCTTTTGTAGTCCTTGATTGACTGTAGACCCTGCCACATACCTCTCGTGTCTGAGCCGTTGAATTGCGACTACTTTGTCTCTATATTGACGCTTAGCTTGTTTGATTGCCTTGTGGAGGGAATAGCTACACTGTTTGTTATCGGTCATGTGGTTCGCACTTTCAGTTTTGCGCGAATGCTGCCATCAATCCACTGTTTCTTGTTGGGGGAATGTTTTTAATAGACGCTGTGTGTACAACATCACCGATGCACTTGATAATGAACTCTCTCACCGAATCAGCGTATTCATTAATGTTATTGTCCGACCCTATGCGGAAACATATCCCAGTCCACGTGACCGAAGCCATCTTGAAGCGAGGAATTGGTCGGACCTGTGTTGAACAGACCTGAGCATGGGTGCTTCCTGTTTTAGTTTCTATCTGGTCACGGTATCTCTGTGCATTCAAATTGCCATCGATAAAATGCAATTGTGTTCATTGTCTGTAGCTTAAGCCTGCCCATACCATAAACTCACCGCTACCATGGGGCTCTCTGTTCATAATGTTGACATCAGCAAACTGCTCGCCCACACACACAACTCCATACATGTGGTCTGCGGTTGTGAATACGGTTGGACGTTCTACAAAATTATCTAAAATTATATTGGAGGTGGCTAATGGTGTTGAATATTAATTTCTTTATCTTGCAACAGCTTTGTCATTGTGTTGTGACACAGCTGCACATTTTGGAGTGGCCTTTTATTGTCCCCAGTACAAGGTGCACCTGTGTAATCATGCTGTTTTAATACGTTTCTTCATATGTCGCACTTGTCAGGTGGATGGATTCTTGGAAAAGGACAAAGGTTCACTAAAAAATAAATAAATACATTTGTGCACAAAATTAGAGAAAATCCTTTTGCTTATGGAACATTTCAGGGATCTTTTATTTCTGCTTATGAAACATGGGACCAACACTTTACATGTTACGTTTTTATATTTTTATTCAGTCTACCATGTTCGGTGCATTATTATCCTGTTTGGGTTGAGCTGGCACATTTTCTTCCTCCAGACAATCATGTCCACCATCCTGGCTGTCTACCCTGGAGGATATATGTTGACTTGGTGACATTATGGTGTATGGGGAAGATGCAAGCACATAAGGCAGGTGTTCGCTACATTGAACCTCCCGCAGTGGTTAAATGCAATCAACTTATTTGTTAAATTTAACATTTTTTACCCCCTTTTCTCTGTAATTTCGTGGTATCCAATTGTTAGTAGCTACTATCTTGTTTCATCGCTACAACTCCTGTACGGGCTCGGGAGAGACGAAGGTTGAAAGTCATGCGTCCTCCGATACACAGCCCACCAAGCCGCACTGCTTCTTAACACAACGCGCATCCAACCCGGAAGCCAGCCGCACCAATGTGTCGGAGGAAACCCCGTGCACCTGGCAACCTTGGTTAGTGTGCACTGCGCCCGGCCCGCCACAGGAGCCGCTGGTTCGCGATGAGACAAGAATATCCCTACCGGCCAAACCCTCCCTAACCCAGACGACATTAGGCCAATTGTACGTTGCCCCACGGACCTCCCCGGTCGCAGCCGGTTACGACAGAGCCTGGGCACAAACCCAGAGTCAGGTGGCACTGCTGGCGCTGCAGTACAGCGCCCTTAACAGCGCCCTTAACCACTGCGCCACCCGGGAGGCCCAGGTTAAAACATTTCTAATTAAATTATTAAATAAGATCATACTATGATGTATTTAAAAATGCATTGGTTTGTTATGAAAAATAATGCTGTTAAACATTTGCATGTATATAAACAAAGTGCATATTTATCTAACCATTTAAAACGAATAGAATCTGAACAGCATAATAGAATATTGCACCATATCAAAGAAAGATAAATAACAATGTGCAAAACTGCAGCATCCCACATAAAACATTAAACTGGTCCCTCTTTTATCTCTTCTTTATTGCCATGTTATAACCAGCAGCAAACAACAATGCTGACCATATTTTGCTTTTGAGAGATTAGTATTCAGAAATGCAAGCTGCCTCACTTTTGAGGGGCTGATGCGATTTCTTCTCTCAGTAATTATTTGTCCTGTTTTTGAGAAGACCCTCTCAGAGGGAACAGATGTGGCCACTATGCAGAGTCTCCCTGTCATGACTTTAGTAAGCCGTGGGTAGACAGAGCCCTTGTTCTTCCACCAGCTCAGAGGATCTGCAGATCTTTGGAGGGGGCTCCTCCAAATAAGATTGGACCTCCATTCTGGCATCTCCTGAGGGATTCCTTCATGCTGCATCCTTAGTTGCTCTCTCGTCAAACAGCATCCAAACAGCAGACTTTTGTGGCACTACTGCTGGTGCTGGTGCTTCTGCTCCATCTGATCCCTCTTCTTCCTGGTGCTTGAGCCAGCTGACTACTGGAGCTGTCCCTCCCTGCTGCTGAGGTTATTCTTTGAAGAGCCTCATCAATCGCTCTGGCATCACTGAAGGTTAAATTCTTAAACCTGGGGTCAAGTGCAGCGGTTTCTGATAGCACGTGATTATATTACATTCTGTGGATCTTTCTGTCCATTGATAAACATAGGGTGTCCAACTCTGTCACGTCCTGTGGTTACATTTGCTTCTCTCTGGCGGCTGGCTGTGATTCGCCGCAGACCCTTACACAGGAGTGTCATTTTTGAGGCTGTCACATAGTTGAAAAGAGAACAGTAACGTATTTGTTTTTTGTCTACTGATACTACATTCTCATATACTGCTCATATACATTATTAAATCCAGTAGTATATATGTATGTAAAACTGCTTACTGTACCTCTCTCCGCTGATCTCCACAGTGACCTGCTCAAAGGGTTCCAGGACTCTGCACACCTCCACCACCACCTCCCATTCCTCTTGGGTCAGCGCATCAACAGCTGCATTGACAATGGCCAGGGTAGAGATGATGGCTTCCTTTGATTCAAGAAACCGCTTCAACATATAAAATGTTGAATTCCACATTGTAGTACAGTCTTGTTTAGGCCTCAACTCAGGCAGTATTCCACAGCTGCTTTCACTTTGTCCACAGTGGGCTTCATCACCTTCAGAGCATCTCTTACAGTCAGGTTGATTGTGTGGGCTGGACATAGATGATGGGTCCAATTAACCAACATTTAGTTTTTTGTAATTTAAAAAAAAATGTTAGCTGCATTGTCACACCACTTTTCCATCTACTTGCAATTCTCTAGCCACTCTCAACTCAAAGCAGTCCTGAAGACTGCTAGATATCGAAAATCTTCAGTAAAGTGACATGTAACCGACATGTAAGATGTGGTTACCCTTGATGTCCAGCAGTCAGTGGTAAGGCAAACTGCAGTAGTTTTTTGGTATCTTTCCCGCACTGAAGCATGTGTGCTCTCGTACAGTTGTGAAATAAGGGATTTTGAAAGGGTTTTCCTGCTTGAAAATGTGTACATTGGATTTAGACTATTGCTACAATTTCTAAAACCTCTGTCCTCCGATCGAAAATGGCTGGAAATCGAAGCAATAATTTTAGCCAATGCAATATCAATTTGCCTTTGTTTTGCTACAGACATACTTCTTAGCATAAACTGGTCCATAGAAGACTGCGTTGCTGTGCATCGCGGAGTAGGCCTACTTGACCGAGTGGATACATCTCCACGTGTGAAGGTGCTGGCTCCACCACTATCACTAGCAGGCCCGCTAGTTTCTCAAAGCTCCGCTACAGCTAGCTTCACAGTTAGGTGCACATTTCGCATATGCCGGGGTAGGTTGTGCGTAGAACCGGCTTTATGAAATTTTGTTTTGGCAAATTCTACTCTGTGCTCTAACATTATTATATTATACTCAACATTATTAAAATGCCTTCAAATGCTTCAGTGCTTCTGACTCATTTCCCAGCTGTTGTTTTCACAGCTGTCCTTCCTCTCTCTCCACGGATGCTAAGTGTGTGAGTGAGTTGGCTCGGCCCTCCCTCACGCATCTTTGGTTCATTGGTTGACACTTCATGATTGACAGGAACAACAGGTGAGGCTGTTGTGTGCGCTTGAGCATTTAGGCCTATATATATGATTTTTTTTTTTGTTCTTTAAATTAATTTTATTCATTGATATCTTTTGATTATTCATGTCTTAATTAAAAAAATATATTTTAAAATATATTCGGCTCTTCTGATATGCGAGCCGACTCCCAACGTTCACCTACAAGAGCCGGCTCCCAGAGCCGACCCGTTCGCGAATGACTCATCACTAAATGGAACTAACATGTTAGTAAACTCACTACGTTCATGCAGTAACGTTGGTGTACAATCAATAAGCGGTTACACTGGCGGGCCCCGGTGGCAATAAATTGGTAATATCAAAAGCTTACCTTGACTTGGAAGTGTTCCAGTGTTGTGGTGGATAGTCATAGCCACCTAGCTAACATGGCATCCCTCTGTTTTAGCAGGGTGTTTCAGTAGGCTAAACTAGCTAGCTGTATTTGCTAGCTAAGTAACTGAAAGTGTAAAAAATTACACTCTCTTGCCTTCATTTTGGTAGAAATTAATTTTTTAAACTGTTCATCTATTGTCTTTGAGTCAACTACTCGCCACATTTGATACACTGCAGTGGTAGCTAGCTGTAGTTTTTGTTTTTTGTGTGGACAAAAAGTCAGTTTGTGCTGCAAGAGCGCTGATCGGTTGGACGTTCTCCGGACATTTCATTGACTTACACAGTAATTATGACAAGGGGGTGAGAACCATGAGCCTCCTACAGTGGTTCCTCCTTTAAAAGCTGTGAGCTTGTACTACGGGACTTAGAGGTACCCAGCGTCACAGCTTCATTGCTCCAGATCACCACAAGGGGGAGTTAGAGTACTCATTATGCATTTCGGTCCCAAGGTTTTTATGACCAATCATATCGAGTGGTTCCAATGACAAATTTTGACGCAAGCCACCCTTGCCTTGTGGCGTTCTTCAACAAAGATGGCTGACAAAAGATTACAGTGGAACCAGATGTAAGTTGTTTTGTCATAACGAGTCAAGCAAAAACGTTAAAACACATATCTAACTCCATCTGCATTAATCTGAGGACACAGGATAGTATTTCAATGTGATACTTAATTTCAACCAATGTGAAACGCTTTATTGAAAAGTTCATTATCCAGGTTTTATAAATGCATTATAATTATGATTGTAATATTATAAATACAAGTTCAATCTGTACTTCAATGCACATATGGTGTGCGTTATTAAACGAGGAAGAAAGACGAGGTGTAGAAGACCGAAAGGGAAAGAGGTAAGGACAGCGGCAGACAGCATATGATTCATGAATTACGGTGCCACCCTAATATTCTCTCAGTTCATCACAATTGCTGTACTTCCTAACCAGCCTTGGGCCCCCAGTTAGCCCAAAGATTATCTTAAGAGCGGGTGAGGTGGCGATGACGGGACTGGCTTCCTCTCTCACATCAAAACATACCTGCAGATGAGAGAGCATGATTTAAGCCTTGTTTTTTAAATTCTAACACTGTCAGTCATCTTAAATCAGGAGGTGATATGCAAAACTGACCTTGGATCATTAACTCTGGGACTACTACATCTGTCTGTATTTCAATAACTGAGATATATAACCGTTCATTCTAAATCCGCAGATGTCATTTTTAGGATGCGTTAATACAGCCCAGTGCTGCTTACCTGAGTTGCCATCTTCGATCAATTCTTTTCAAATTGAAAATGAAGGTTTTGCTCTCGACTAAACGACACAAATCTACCTCCATAGCATATAACAATTTGCCTGTGAATGACCACACCTTCATACAAACATGCAGAATTCTTGATGCACAACCGAAGATGCTGCCAGCACGCTCACAAGCGAGCCACTAAGGAGTAGAATGATGACGAGTGGAAGAGGGAAAGGAATGAGATTGGAACAGCAATTTGTTGCGAGGAGGGCTAATAGCTGAACAATAGACTATTCTTTAGTAAAGGTTGAATAGTCTAATAGCTGAGCTAGGTGTGGGGAATGTTTCATTTAACCTCTTGAAACTCCCCATCCCGGATCCGGGATTGTGACTAAGCCTCAGGCTCATTAGCATAACGCAACGTTAACGATTTCTGAAAATCGCAAATAAAATTAAAATAATGCGTTTGCTCTCAAGCTTAGCCTTTTCTTAACAACACTGTCATCTCAGATTTTCAAAATATGCTTTTGAACCATAGAAATTGACTAATTTGTGTAAGAGTATGCAAAGCTAGCATAGCATTTTGTGTAGCATGTAGCACGCAACATTTTCACAAAAGCCAGATAACCAAATAAATAAAATCATTTACCTTTGAAGAGCTTCTGATGTTTTCAATGAGGAGACTCCCAGCCACATACCAAATGCGCAGTGTTTCCTGAAAGCGTCTGTGTGTAGGAGAAATCGTTCCGTTTTCTACATTGCGCCTGGCTAACGAACCGAAAATGCAGTCACCTACAACGTGAAACTTTTCCGGATTAACTACATAATATCGACCGAAACATGGCAAACGTTGTTTGGAATCAATCCTCAAGGTGTTTTTTCACATATCTCTTCATTGACATGCAGTTCGTGGAAGCTTGCTTCTCTCTCTGTGCCCCATGGAAAAATACTGGCAGGTGACTTTTGCGCACCAATTTCGGCGCAGGACACCGGGCGGACACGTGGTAAATGTGGTCTCTTATGGTCAATCTTCCAACGATCTGCCTACAAATACGTCACAATGCTGCAGACACCTTGGGGAAACGACAGAAAGGGCAGACTCATTCCTCTTGCGTTCACAGCCATATAAGGAGATCATGAAAGACAGAGCCTCAAAAATCCTTGTCATTTCCTGGATGCCAAGTCATCTTGGTTTTGCCTGAAGCTCACGTTAAAGGGCACGCACAGAGAAGATATTTGTATTTCTGGACACGTCAGAGTGTTTTCTTTCGAACAGTAGCAATTATATGCATAGTCGAGCATCTTTTTGTGACAAAATATCTTGTTTAAAACGGGAACGTTTTTCTTCCAAAAATGAAATAGCGCCACCATAAGTGTAAGAGGTTAAAAAAAAAAAACTTCACAGACCAGATTTGCCCTAACAACCAAGAGGTAGTTTGCTTCTCAATGTAATAAAGTAATTACTTTTCAAATAAGTTACCTTACACTTTATGTTGGCTGACAATTTGTTAGCTACGCTGTCCTTACAAACCACACAGAATATCATTACAGCAGTATGTACCGGTATGTTAGCTAGCTACCTATTGTTAGTAGTTATACATCAAACATGCCAGTATATTAATTAACTATAGGCTATTTAACTACCCAACATTTATTGACTTGATTATTCTCGTCATTCTTAGCTTAGCTAAATGGTATAGTCGTTGTGCTTTCTCAATGGACTTTCGGGTGCTTTCGTGTAGTCGCTCTGGCTATCTATAGGCTGGATAATAGAACGAGTCAAAATTCACCCAAGGCTGAAAAAAGGCTTAAGAACGTTGGCTTAACTGGAACACTAGCGCGAGCCCATAGCAAATTAATGAAATCGAACGTTCGCTGAGCCTGTTTCGACTGGAGTGATGCTTATATCTCTTTTTATTTTACCACTACAATCTGTTCGTCGGACAAAACTGGGGAAAAAAACAACTTGTGTAGAAAGTAAACATCCGCACCTCGATGGTGTCAACTGTTCTTATGTCTGCGTAACGAAAAAGTAGGGGAAAAATAGAAACTTCTGACTTTCTGGTCTAGCGATCGATGACAAACGAGCTTGCTGCCCAGACTTACACAATTACAAAGAGGAGATTATCCTGATTTTAAAATGGTGCCCGTGTAACAGTTTCACTTCCGTCCCTCTCCTCACCCCTACCGCGGCCCTTGCAGAGCATGGGGGACAACTACTTCAATGTCTCAGAGCAAATGACGTCACCGATTGAAACGCTATTAGCGCGCACCAGCCCACTAGCTAGCCATTTCACACCGGTTACACCTGACTTGGAAAAAATCTAAATATACACATTGCAAGATATTTGGCGAAATAGACAGACGTGCCTATATTTCCCCCATAGGAAACAATGGGAAGACTGCAGAGTTCCAATACTGTTTTATAGTTAAAATGTAAACAAAAATATGAGCAGGTCTCATTGCCAGCAATAGCGAAGCAGGCATTGTGACATTGAACAATACGCTGGGAATAGAACGTTCGGAAGGCGAGTTGGTGCCACAGTGCTCAATAGAACTAATAGGAGCTGGCAGGGTGAAAAATGTCTTAAAATAAGGCCTGCTTTTTCACGATTACTTAAAAACGACGGCAAGCAGCTGGGAAATATGGTCACATTATGAAACTGGGCTCCACGGCAGATGCAATGAACTAGTTTATCAGAAAAAGATCTTAAATTGTGTCCTGCCTACTATCTACATGGATTTCAGAGCGCAGAATAATTACTTTACGAGCGCTCAACACCCGTTGAATATGGCCGGTGTCAGTAATCGTCAGGAAAAAAGCGTAATTAAATTGTTTCCAGCAGCACATCTACAGTCGCCAACGCACTGGTTAACACAAACTGCCTTACCAGCTCTGCTGGGGTGAGTAAAATGGTCAGAGTGGTCTGTGTCTGGAAGTAGATAGACACCGTTAGCTTGGGTGCTTGACTGCCGTTGTAAGGCTAGAACACTCAAATCAACCCTACTTCTCGGCATGAGCGTTCAGTGTGCGCTCCGAGAGCGAAACGGTATGGATTTACAAACTCCAATATACTATGTTATTACAAAAAAGGTTTTAAATTCTCTGGTAATGCTAATACGGAATACTATCAAATGCCTCTCAAAGATGCCCTCTGGTGGTCAAACTAGCAATAACTTGCAGTAACAGAAGAAATGGCTGAGAATTAAATGACGTGCCACAGAATGCTGCAGCAACACGCAGGGTGTGCCACAGTATGACACATCTTTTAAAGGAGGAACCACTGTAGGTTTTCTATTGAAGTCAATGTACCCAGAGGACAGAAGCTAGATGTCCTCTGGCGACTACAACATGGTGCTAACCTACAGAGTGCTGTTGAGGCTACTGTAGACCTTTGCAAAATAGTGTTTTAATCAGTTTTTTGGTGACGTAATTTTATATTTAGTATAATTTTACCTGGATTTTACCTGGAGAGACGACTGATAAGCGGTAGTGAGTGTGCTTGAAAGAGAGCCCTCAACTCTGACCTACCACTGGCCAAGGGCCTCCTGCCTAACCTTTTATCGCAGTCTCTCTGACGGGGAATTACTGCAGGAGTACAGTCGTGACTAAAAGTTTTGAGAATGACACAAATATTAATTTCCACAGTTTGACAAAAATATCTAAAGATACTGAAGCAGCAGATGTTACTATGGAATACTGAAGTATAATTACAAGCATTTCATAAGTGTCAAAGGCTTTTATTGACAATTACATGAAGTTGATGCAAAGAGTCAATATTTGCAGTGTTGACCCTTCTTTTTCAAGACCTCTGCAATCCGCCCTGGCATGCTGTCAATTAACTTCTGGGCCACATCCTGACTGATGGCAGCCCATTCTTGCATAATCAATGCTTGGAGTTTGTCAGAATTTGTGGGGTTTTTGTTTGTCCACCCACCTCTTGAGGATTGACCACAAGTTCTCAATGGGATTAAGGTCTGGGGAGTTTCCTGGCCATGGACCCAAAATATTGATGTTTTGTTCCCCGAGCCACTTAGTTATCACTTTTGCCTGATGACAAGGTGCTCCATCATGCTGGAAAAGGCATTGTTCGTCACCAAAATGTTCCTAGATGGTTGGGAGAAGTTGCTATCAGAGGATGTGTTGGTACCATTCTTTATTCATGGCTGTATTCTTAGGCAAAATTGTTAGTGAGCCCACTCCCTTGGCTGAGAAGCAACCCCACACATGAATGGTCTCAGGATGCTTTACTGTTGGCATGACACAGGACTGATGCTAGCTCTCACCTTGTCTTTTCCGGACAAGCTTTTTTCCGGATGCCCAAAACAACCAGACAGGGGTTTCATCAGAGAGAATTACTTTACCCCATTCCTCAGCAGTCCAATCCCTGTACCTTTTGCAGAATATCAGTTTGTCCCTGATGTTTTTCCTGGAGAGAAGTGGCTTCTTTGCTGCCCTTCTTGACACCAGGCCATCCTCAAAGTCTTCGCCTCACTTTGCGTACAGATGCACACACTTGCCTGCTGCCATTCCTGAGCAAGCTTTGTACTGGTGGTGCCCCGATCCCGCAGCTGAATCAACTTTAGGAAACGGTCCTGGCGCTTGCTAGTCTTTCTAGGGCGCCCTGAAGCCTTCTTTACAACAATTGAACCACTCTCCTTGAAGTTATTGATGATCTGATGATTTAGGTGCAACCATTTAATCTTACTGGCAGCAATATCCTTGTCTGTGAAGGCCTTTTTGTGCAAAGCAATGATGACGGCACGCGTTTCCTTGCAGGTAACCATGGTTGACAGAGGAAGAACAATATTTCCAAGCACCACCCTCCTTTTGAAGCTTCCAGTTTGTTATTCAAACTCAGCATGACAGAGTGATCTCCAGCCTTGTCCTCGTCAACACTCACACCTGTAACTTTTTGACGCTACCCATCCCTTAAGCGGGATAATTGTCATCAGCAACCGCTGAATAGCATAGCGCCACAGTCAAATAATATTACTCAAAAATATTCATATTCATGAAATCACAACTGCAATATTGCAAAACACAGCTTTGCCTTTGTTAATCCACCTATCGTCTCAGATTTTGAAATGACGCTTTACAGCGAAAGCAATCCAAGCGTTTGTGTAAGTTTATCAATAGCATAACAAAACATTATGTACACTAAGCATAGTAGCTAGGTCACAAATCAGAAAAGCAATCAAATTAATTGTTTACCTTTGCTCTTCGGTTGTTTTCACTCACGAGACTCCCAGTTACACAACAAATGTTCCTTTTGTTCCATAAAGATTATTTTTATATCCAAATAACGCGACAGAGGTATGTTCAGAAATCCACAGGAAAGAGCGGTCACGACAACGCAGACAAATTCCAAATAATATCCATAATGTCCACAGAAACATGTCAAACGTTTTTTATAATCAATCCTCAGGTTGTTTTTAAAATATATATTCGATAATATATCAACCGGGAGTGTAGATTTTTCAATAGGACCGGGAGAAACAATGGCCGCTTTACTCTGTTGCGCAAAACTCACTCTGAGAGACCCCACCTATCCACTTACGCAATGTGATCTTTCTCGCTCATTTTTCAAAATAAAAGCCTGAAACTAAGGCCTGTTGACACCTTAGGGAAGCCATAGAAAAAGGAATCTGGTTGATATCCCTTTAAATGGAGTATAGGCATGCAAAGGAACAGAGGTTTCAAATTAAGGTTTTCACTTGCAATATCAGTTCTGTAATACTCACAGACAATATTTCGACAGTTTTTTGGTACTTTAGAGTGTTTTCTATCCTAATCTGATAATTGTATGCTTATTCTAGTTTCTGCGGCTGAGAAATAGGCAGTTTCAAATGGGTACGTTTTTTAGCCAAAAACAAAAATACTGCCCCCTACACGCAAAAGGTTAACTTCTTGAAACTCCCCATCCCGGATCCGGGATCGTGACTAAAGCCTCGGGCTCATTAGCATAACGCAACGTTAACGATTTCTGAAAATCGCAAATAAAATTAAAATAATGCGTCTGCTCTCAAGCTTAGCCTTTTCTTAACAACACTGTCATCTCAGATTTTCAAAATATGCTTTTGAACCATAGAAATTGACTAATTTGTGTAAGAGTATGCAAAGCTAGCATAGCATTTTGTGTAGCATGTAGCACGCAACATTTTCACAAAAACCAGATAACCAAATAAATAAAATCATTTACCTTTGAAGAGCTTCTGATGTTTTCAATGAGGAGACTCTCAGTCACATACCAAATGCGCAGTGTTTCCTGAAAGCGTCTGTGTGTAGGAGAAATCGTTCCGTTTTCTACATTGCGTCTGGCTACCGAAACGAACCGAAAATGCAGTCACCTACAACGTGAAACTTTTTCCGGATTAACTACATAATATCGACCGAAACATGGCAAACGTTGTTTGGAATCAGTCCTCAAGGTGTTTTTTCACATATCTCTTCATTGACATGCAGTTCGTGGAAGCTTGCTTTACTCTCTGTATCGTATGGAAAAATACTGGCAGGTGACTTTTGCGCACCAATTTCGGCGCAGGACACCGGGCGGACACGTGGTAAATGTGGTCTGTTATGGTCAATCTTCCAATGATCTGCCTACAAATACGTCACAATGCTGCAGACACCTTGGGGAAACGACAGAAAGGGCAGACTTACTCCTCTCGCGTTCACAGCCATATAAGGAGACCATGGAAAACAGAGCCTCAAAAATCCTTGTCATTTCCTGGATGCCATCTCATCTTGGTTTTGCCTGAAGCTCACGTTATAGGGCACGCACAGAGAAGATCTTTGTATTTCTGGACACGTCAGAGTGTTTTCTTTTGAACGGTAGCAATTATATGCATAGTCGAGCATCTTTTTGTGACAAAATATCTTGTTTAAAACGGGAACGTTTTTCATCCAAAAATGAAATAGCGCCCCAGAGCATCAACAGGTTAATGAGAGAATCACTGACATGATGTCAGCTGGTTCTTTTTTGGCAGGGCTGAAATGCAGTGAAAATATGTTTGGCGGATTCAGTTCATTTGCATGGCAAAGAGGGACTTTGCAATTAATTGCAATTCATCTGATCACTCTTCATAACATTCTGGAGTATATGCAAATTGCCATCATACAAACTGAGGCAACACACTATGAACATTTATATTTGTCATTCTCGACTTTTGGCCATGACTATAGATTGTTGTATGGTGCATAGGGCTTCTCCCCTTCTTATGAGAGTAGTATTAGCTCTTAAAATGGTCAAATGCAATCTTAAGGAAAACATTACATCATGACTTACTGACATGGAGTGCTCCATATTCCTGCTGACAGTCATACATCCTGCCTGTCTAAAACATTTTTTTGCAGCCTATGATTGAGGCCGAGCTGATTTTGCAGGCCAACTGCTTCAAGTAGGGTGATTAGCCAAGGTAGCCTAGCCAGCTAAATGATAGCCATATTAATTCTAGAAGTATTGAATCTATTGCTTCATTCAGAAAGTAGGCTTCTCCGAGTTACTCGCTAGCTAGTGTGATCTAGCTAACCAACATGCATTGTTTCTGAAATGCCACGATCCTGCTTACTTAACATCTGACAGATATTTCGCTACAGTAGCTAGTTAGATAATGGTTTATGATAATTGCAGTTCATTATTTAGCTAGCTAAGAGTAAAACGACCAGACATGACGACTCCTTCTTGCCGACTCCAGTCTGTAGGTCTTCTAGGTTCAAAACAATATGACTGTAGTCCGTTGCTTCATTATCGAATCCCCGTTCTGACAAGGTACAAATCTGTCGTTCTGCCCCTGAACAGGTAGTTAACCCACTGTTCCTAGGCTGTCATTGAAAATAAGAATTTGTTCTTAACTGACTTGCCTAGTAAAATAAAGGTAAAATTAAATATAAAAAAATTAAATTATCAAAAGAAACCACTCGCACACTGACTGCCTGCACCAGATGGCAATGGCTCAGCGTTCCAAAAGTATTCACTTGAATCTACGTCAAGCCAGGGCCACGTTCAATGTTGAGTAAGGACGCTCACCTGACTACGCTTAGAAGAAGGCCTATAGGCTACCTGGCCTGTGCGCAACTGTAGGCATATAAATGTGTCGATTCGCACGTGACTAGTGTTAGCAGAGGACTTTGGAGTTTGCCAAAGAAACAGAAGGTTATTCTGGCTGGATTTGTTACTCTCCTGGCATGTACAAATTACTGACCTGGCAGATTTGGACGGGACTAAAATGACAGATGTGGTGTTTTTTTGCTTGTGCACATAAATACATTACCTGACCACCCCCTATAAAACTAATCCTGTCCGAATAGGGCTTACGGTCAGGGCTGTTTCCTCATCTCTGCTGCTGGTGCCGCTTTGTCATAAATCTCAATATGCTGGTTCATATTGCGATTATTAGCAACATATGGAAAGGTGCCAATTCTAAGGTGCACTGAAGATTGTTTAACCTCTAGCGTCGAGCAATCCCGTATCCGGGAGCGTAATTATAGCCTCAAGCTAATTACCATAACGCAACGTTTCCTATTCATGAAAATCGCAAATGAAATAAATATATTGAAACACAAGCTTAGCCTTTTGTTAACAACACTGTCATCTCAGATTTTCAAAATATGCTTTAACCAAAGCTACACAAGCATTTGTGTAAGAGTATTGATAGCCTAGCATAGCATTAAGCCTAGCATTCAGCAGGCAACATTTTCACAAAAACAAGAAAAGCATTCAAATAAAATCATTTACCTTTGAAGAACTTCGGATGTTTTCAATGAGGAGACTCAGTTAGATAGCAAATGTTAATTTTTTCCAAAAATATTATTTGTGTAAGAGAAATGGCTCCGTTTTGTTTATCACGTTTGGCTAAGAAAAAAAAACGAAAATGCAGTCACTTACAATGCCGTACTTTTTTCCAAATTAGCTCCATAATATCGACAGAAACATGTTTAGAATCAATCCTCAAGGTTTTTTTCACATATCTTTTTGATGATAAATCATTAGTGGCAGTTGCCTTTCTCTTCTGAACCAAATGGAAACGTGCATGCAGCTGGAGATTACGCAATAATTTCGACGGAGGACACCAGGCGGACACCTGGTAAATGTAGTCTCTTATGGTCAATCTTCCAATGATATGCCTACAAATACGTCACAATGCTTGCAGACACCTTAGGGAAACGACAGAAATTGTAGGCTCATTCCTTGCGCATTCACAGCCATATAAGGAGACATTGGAACACAGCGCATTCAAAATCTGGGGCATTTCCTGTATGAAATTTCATCTTGGTTTCGCCTGTAGCATTAGTTCTGGGGCACTCACAGACAATATCTTTGCAGTTTTGGAAACGTCAGAGTGTTTTCTTTCCAAAGCTGTCAATTATATGCATAGTCAAGCATCTTTTCGTAACACAATATCTTGTTTAAAACGGGAATGTTTTTTTATCCAAAAATTAAAAGAGCACCCCCTATATCGAAGAAGTTAAGAACTGCGGTCAGCGACAATATCCATCGCGGGAGAAAGTGCATTTGTTATATAAATAATATTTGATTTATTGGTGTTGCACCATTATTTGTACATAATATAACCGTGTACAGCTTCTGTAGCCTATGTCTTTGAGTGATGGATTGTGCCATGCCCATGGCTTCTCAATGGATTAGTGCACTGAGACAGACGTGAATCAGACGTGTCCTGTCCACCATGATTTTTTACAATTGCAACTGCTCAACTAAAAATCTTGGTTGACCAACAGCCTATCACCCAGTCGACTAAATGGGGTCTATAACATGGATCGGATGCACACTTTTTGGTGTGCTGAAAGATGTATCTGAGAGTGTGGTTTTGGCTGGCTAGGCTAAGGCCATACACATTTTATTAAATGGTTAACGGATACAATTGTGTAAAAAGTGGACCTTGTTAAAATTTAGTGAACTTAGTACAACAACCTAGCTACATAATCAAGAGATTCTTGCTTCTTGGGAAATTTGTATGGCCTGACTGACGTTAGTGTGAATGCAAAGTGGACAGCACTTCTGTTATCCTATGTGTCTGCTTCAGGAAAGAGAGGGGGCTAAAGAGCTGTCAACACCTCTCGGTGCCGCTCCTGATCTCTCTCCCCTGAGAGGGAGCCTCTGCCACCAGTCACAGAGAGCTGCAGCGGGCTGAGTACTCCTCACTCTGGGGCCCACGTGGCAGGCACACACTCATGATTTGTGTGTGTGTAGTGGTGGAAGAATGAGTTTGGTAGTTCAGATGGATAAATCCAGCTTTGAGAGAAAGCAGAGTGGTTTTGTTTCAGGATGAGTGTGGAATGGTAATATAGAACTCTGTTTGGGTTTTGGATAGACTGTATTTAACTAAGCAAGTCAGTTAACTACAAATTCTTATTTACAATGACGGCCAAGTGCGAGTGAAAAGATGTTGGCTTATAGGCCTAGCCAAACACGGGATTGTTCTGCCTGTTTATTGTTAGACCTGAGCGACTCTTCAGATGAACATCAGAGTATAGCCTACACCTGGCAGCTGCTCACTGACAACTCCACTCTCGAGCTCATCTCCCGCCTCCTCTCATCACTTTTTATTCAAAGACTTAATTGGAGCTTGTAAAATAAAACGGTTCAACACTCCGTGGAAATGAAATCTGTTGCGTGTGTGTGTTAGAGGAGAGCTGTGTCGGGAGCCTGTGCTCATCAACATGCGCCTCCTGTTTTGTTGAAGAATATTTGTTGCAGAAAAACAAAAGTCTTTGGGGGCAGGCTTTGACATAAACCAGACATTCGAAGGCGAAGTCGTGGGTTGGACTTGGTAATAGAATTTGAGACTGATTTATATCCGCGATATTAATCATTTTCTGGAGACAGCGGAACTGGAATGTCTGGGGCAGTGGATTTCAGCTGAATTGGAGCCACCCTGACTACTGCACGATGGTTCAATATCCCTGCTGCTGGGCATTCAGAAAGCTGCTGCAAGCTCATGGAGGTGACGTGGACACTGAACAGTCCCTGCCGTTTACCAGCAAGCTCGGCAGACAATTGTTGATTTGTGTGTGTGTGTAGAGGGGAAAGAGCCAGGGGGCTAGTGAAAGGGAGACTGCTCTCTGGGAAACTCTTAGCCGTGTGGAGCGAGTTGCCCCTCAGTGCCCCCATTTTGGTAGAATGCACTTCAGAAAGCAGCACCAGGCGATTTATTGTGCAAATTTACCCTTCAGCCACATGCTCCTATTTTCATCCTGTCAGGACTCTCATTCTGTGTGTTTGCTTGAATCCAATTATCTGTGACCTGCCACATACTTTCCGGTTGGTCTGAGGTGAATATAAACAATATGCGCTATAGTGTTTGCAGGGCAGTTCAAGACAATTCGGCTCTAAGTCAGTGGTTCCCAAACTTTTATACAGTTGAAGTCAGAAGTTTAGGTTGGAGTCATTAACTTGTTTTTCAACCACTCCACAAATTTCTTGTTAACAAACTATAGTTTTGGCAAGTCGTTTAGGACATCTACTTTGCGCATGACACAAGTAATTCTTCCAACAATTGTTTAGACAGATTATTTCACTTGTAATTCACTGCATCACAATTCCAGTCGATCACAAGTTTACATACACTAAGTTGACTGTGTCTTTAAACAGCTTGGAAAATTCCAGAAAAATGATGTCATGGCTTTAGAAGCTTCTGATAGGTTAATTGACATCAGTTGGAGGTGTACCTGTGGATGTATTTCAAGGCCTACCTTCAAACTCAATGCCTCTTTCCTTGACATTATGGGAAAATCAAAAGAAATCAGCCAAGACTTCAGAGAACAAATGGTAGACCTCCAAGTCTGGTTCATCATTGGGAGCAATTTCCAAATCTCTGAAGGGACCACGTTCATAAGTACTAACAACAGTATGCAAGTATAAACACCATGGGACCACGCAGCCGGCATACTGTTCAGGAAGGAGACATGTTCTGTCTCCTAGAGATGAACGTACTTTGGTGCGAAAAGTGCAAATCAATCCCAGAACAACAGCAAAGGACCTTGTGAAGATGCTGGAGGAAGCAGGTACAAAAGTATCTATATCCACAGTACAACGAGTTCTATATCGACATTACCTGAAAGGCCGCTCAGCAAGGAAGAAGCCACTGTTGCAAAAAGGCATAACAAAGTTTGCAGCTGCACATGGGGACACAGATCGTACTTATTGGAGAAATGTCCTCTGGTCTGATGAAACAAAAATAGAACTGTTTGGCCATAATGACCATTGTTATGTTTGAAGGAAAAAGGGGGAGGACTGCAAGCCTAAGAACACCATCCCAACCGGAAAGCAAGGGGGTGACAGCATCATGTTGTGGGGGTGGTTTGCTGCAGGAGGGACCGGTGAACTTCACAAAATGGATGTTATGAGCAAGGAAAATTATGTGCATATATTGAAGCGACATCTCAAGAAATCAGTCATCAAGTTAAAGCTTGATCGCAAATGGGTCTTCCAAATGGACAATGACCCCAAGCATACTTCCAAGATTGTTGCAAAATGGCTTAAGGACAACAAAGTCAAGGTATTGGAGTGGGCATCACAAAGCCCTGACCTCAAACATATAGAACATTTGTGGGCAGAACTGAAAAAGCGTGTGTGAGCAAGGAGGCCTACAAACCTGACTCAGTTACACCAGCTCTGTCAGCAGAGATTGGCCAAATTTTACCCAATTTATTGTGGAAGGCTACCCAAAACGTTTGACCCAAGCTAAACAATTTCAAGGCAACGCTACCAAATACTAATTGAGTGTGTGAACTTCTGACCCACTGGGAGTTTGACGAAATAAATTAAAGCTGAAATATATCACTCTACTGTTATTCTGACATTTCACATTCTTAAAATAAAGTGGTGATCCTAACTGACCCAAGATAGGGAATTTTTACTAGGATTAAATGCCTGGAATTGTGAAAAACTGAGTTTAAATGTATTTCGCTAAGGTGCATGTAAACTTCCGACTTCAACTTTAGTCACGTACCCCTTCAAACATTCAACCTCCAGTTGCCTACCCCCTCTAGCACCAGGGTCAGTGCACTCTCTCAGATGTTGTTTTTTGTCATTGTAAGCTTGCCACACACACACACACACAGACTATACAATACATTTATTAAACATAAGAATGAGTGAGTTTTTGTCACAACCCAGCTTGTGGGAAGTGACAAAGAGCTCTTATAGAACCAGGGCACAAATAATAATAATTTTGCTCTTTTATTTCACCATCTTTCGTATAAAACCTTAATCACAATTTTCGATGAACAAATAACTCACCACAGGTTAATGAGTGTGTGCTTGAAAGGATGCACATAACTCTGCAATGTTTGGTTGTATTGGAGAGAGTCTCAGTCTTAAATAATTTTCCACGCACAGTCTGCCTGTATTTAGTTTTCATGCTAGTGAGGGCAGAGAAACCACTCTCACGTAGGTATGTGGGTGCAAAGGGCATCAGTGTCTTAACAGCGCAATTTTCTAAGGCAGGATACTCTGAACGCAGCCCAATCCTGAAATCTGGCAGTGGCTTCTGCTTTTAAATTACATTTTCACAGGACCGCTTGTTGCAATTTCGATGAGGCTCTCTTGTTCAGATATCAGTAAGTGGACTGGAGGCAGGGCATGAAAGGGATAACGAATTCAGTATTTTGTCATCTGTTTTGGGAAAGTACCTGCGTAATTGCATACCAACTCTCTCAGGTCCTTCGCTCTATATCACATTTGACATTGTCCGTAAGCTTGTTCATTTGCACACACAAAATCATACAAAGATGGAAAGACCTGTGTGTTGTCCTAGTTAATGCAGACCGAGAAGAGCTCCAACCTCTTAGCCTCAATTTTGTCCCACACATTGAATATGGTTGCGGAGAGTCCCTGTAATCCTAGATTCCGATCATTCAGGCGAGGAAAAAACATCACCCAGATAGGCCAGTCGTGTGATAAACCCATCATCATGCAAGCAGTCAGACAAGTGGAAATTATGGTCATTAAAGATAACTTTAAGATCATCTCTCAATTTAAAAAAACTCGTCAATACTTTTCCCCTTGATAACCAGCGCACTTTTGTGTGTTGTTAAAGCGTTACATGGTTGATGCCCGTATCATTGCATAGTGCAGAAAATACACGAGTTCAGGGGCCTTGCTTTAACAAAGTGAACCATTTTTCACCGTAGTGTCCAAAACGTCTTTCAAGCTGTTAGGCATTCCTTTGGCAGCAAGAGCCTCTCGGTGGATGCTGCAGTGTACCCACGTGGTGTCGGGAGCAACTGCTTGCACGTGCGTTACCACTCTGTCTCCCTGTCATGCCTTTTGCGCCATCAGTACAGATACCAACATGAGCAGCAGCTTCGTTTGGCTACATACAGACCGTTAGTGGAATTCCCGCGAGAGAGTAACGGTTAATGTGATTGGATGTTTAATTATTTGACTAGGCTACCTGTATTTTAGTGTTATTTCGCTGAACACTAGATGGTTTAATTTTATTTTTGGCAGTGAAATGAGGCTACTCAGGCGAGAAAAAATCCCAAATGTATAGCCCCGTTGGAAAATATAAATGGAAATACCTGCTGTAAGTGATTGAATCTGGAACTTAACATCACCAAAGAATCAGCGACTGCTTTTAGAAGTCTCGAGGCTAGTTGTTTGTCCATCCTCTTACTATCCAGTGATTTTGTTTTCTCCATGCTCATTATTGCTCTGTGATCACCTCTCCCTTCCTCATACACATCTTAAATGCTTCTCAGGCATTATTAAAATTTAAAGTTACTTGTTCCCCATTTAGAACCTGTTGAAATGTCAGTGAAAGGTCATCACTTCATTGGGGGTCTCCTGATGTGGTTAAAGCATTGTTTTTCTATTAGTGTAAACCTGGAATAACAATTTTATTTTGGGGAAAAACTGAACTGAATAAGGCAAACACACACACTGTCTCAGTCTGTTGATTACCTGATAAATCCAGTATTTCAAACTGAATGATTTATCTAGATGTCTTACATATTTTGTGAGTATTTGAAATGGATTGTCGCCCTGCTGCAGTATTTTTACAATGACCTACAACCACAGCCATTCAAAATGCCCCACTTGTCCATACCCTCCATACCCCTTTCCTTCCCTTGATTTGGTCCTGGCTGGCTGTGTCTCAGTGAGTCAGAGACTGGGAAGCCTTAATCCTCAGCACACAGTCACCTAAGCAGGCTTTAGCTTCCTAGGTGAACAGTGTACCTCTCTGTGCCGGCCTGCCTGCCTGCCACTGCTACCAGCTGCCGGCATCCTGAGATCCTCCTTGAATAACTGCCTGTGTGGCCAGGCTGCTACTGCAGTATTGGCAGCTAGGACTGGTACAATTACTGTGTAACCGATGAGTTATGGATGAAGACCGTCATGTTAACACTTTTGTGGTTACTACATGATTCCATGTGTTATGTCATAGTTTTGATGTCGTCACTATTATTCTACAATGTAGAAAATGGTCAAAATAAAAAACTTGGAATGAGTAGGTGTCCAAACCTTTGACTGTTACAGTGTGTGTGTGTAATAAAAAAAAATATATATATATACACAGTGCCTTGCGAAAGTATTCGCCCCCCTTGAACTTTGCGACCTTTTGCCACATTTCAGGCTTCAAACATAAAGATATAAAACTGTATTTTTTGTGAAGAATCAACAAGTGGGACACAATCATGAAGTGGAACAACATTTATTGGATATTTCAAACTTTTTTAAACAAATCAAAGACTGAAAAATTGGGCGTGCATAATTATTCAGCCCCCTTAAGTTAATACTTTGTAGCGCCACCTTTTGCTGCGATTACAGCTGTAAGTCGCTTGGGGTATGTCTCTCAGTTTTGCTCATCGGGAGACTGAAATTATTTCCCATTCCTCCAGCAGCTCGAGCTCAGTGAGGATGGATGGAGAGCATTTGTGAACAGCAGTTTTCAGTTCTTTCCACAGATTCTCGATTGGATTCAGGTCTGGACTTTGACTTGGCCGTTCTAACACCTGGATATGTTTATTTTTGAACCATTCCATTGTAGATTTTGCTTTATGTTTTGGATCATTGTCTTGTTGGTAGACAAATCTCCGTCCCAGTCTCAGGTCTTTTGCAGACTCCATCAGGATTTCTTCCAGAATGGTCCTGTATTTGGCTCCATCCATCTTCCCATCAATTTTAACCATCTTCCCTGTCCCTGCTGAAGAAAAGCAGGCCCAAACCATGATGCAGCCACCACCATGTTTGACAGTGGGTATGGTGTGTTCAGGGTGATGAGCTGTGTTGCTTTTACGCCAAACATAACGTTTTGCATTGTTGCCAAAAAGTTCAATTTTGGTTTCATCTGACCAGAGCACCTTCTTCCACATGTTTGGTGTGTCTCCCAGGTGGCTTGTGGCAAACTTTAAACGACACTTTTTATGGATATCTTTAAGAAATGGCTTTCTTCTGGCCTTTATGGAAGAGTGGCAAGATTTGTGCAATATACGACTGTTGTCCTATGGACAGAGTCTCCCACCTCAGTTGTAGATCTCTGCAGTTCATCCAGAGTGATCATGGGCCTCTTGGCTGCATCTCTGATCAGTCTTCTCCTTGTATGAGCTGAAAGTTTAGAGGGACGGCCAGGTCTTGGTAGATTTGCAGTGGTCTGATACTCCTTCCATTTCAATATTATCGCGTGCACAGTGCTCCTTGGGATGTTTAAAGCTTGGGAAATCTTTTTGTATCCAAATCCGGCTTTAAACTTCTTCACAACAGTATCTCGGACCTGCCTGGTGTGTTCCTTGTTCTTCATGATGCTCTCTGCGCTTTTAACGGACCTCTGAGACTATCACAGTGCAGGTGCATTTATACGGAGACTTGATTACACACAGGTGGATTGTATTTATCATCATTAGTCATTTAGGTCAACATGGGATCATTCAGAGATCCTCACTGAACTTCTGGAGAGAGTTTGCTGCACTGAAAGTAAAGGGGCTGAATAATTTTGCACGCCCAATTTTTCAGTTTTTGATTTGTTAAAAAAAGTTTGAAATATCCAATAAATGTCGTTCCGCTTCATGATTGTGTCCCATTTGTTGTTGTTTCTTCACAAAAAAATACAGTTTATATCTTTATGTTTGAATCCTGAAATGTGGCAAAAGGTCGCAAAGTTCAAGGGGGCCGAATACTTTCGCAAGGCACTGTGTGTATATATATATCTCATTTTCTTTACATAGTTGAATGTGCTGACAACAAAATCACACAAATTATCAATGGAAATCAAATGTATGAACCCATGGAGGTCTGGATTTGGAGTCACACTCAAAATTAAAGTGGGAAACCACACTACAGGCTGATCCTGTAGTAATGTCCTTAAAACAAGTCAAAATGAGGCTCAGTAGTGTGTGTGTGTGTGTGTGTGTGTGGCCTCCACGTGCCTGTATGACCTCCCTACAACGCCTGAGCATGCTCCTGATGAGGTGGCGGATGGTCTCCTGAGGGATCTCCTCCCGGACCTGGACTAAAGCATCCGCCAACTCCTGGACAGTCTGTGGTGCAACGTGGCGTTGGTGGATGGAGCAAGACATGATGTGCTCAATTGGATTCAGGTCTGGGGAACGTGTGGGCCAGTCCATAGCATCAATGGTTTCCTCTTGTAGGAACTGCTGACACACTCCAGCCACATGAGGTCTAGCATTGTCTTGCATTAGGAGGAACCCAGGGCCAACCGCACCAGCATATGGCCTCACAAAGGGTCTGAGGATCTCATCTCGGTACCTAATGGCAGTCAGGCTACCTCTGGCGAGCACATGGAGGGCTGTGCGGCCCTACCCAAAGAAATGCCACCCCACACCATGACTGACCCACCGCCACACCGGTCATGCTGGAGGATGTTGCAGGCAGCAGAATGTTCTCCACGGCGTCTCCAGACTCTGTCACGTCTGTCACATGTTCTCAGTGTGAACCTGCTTTCATCTGTGAAGAGCACAGAGCGCCAATGGCGAATTTGCAAATCTTGGTGTTCTCTTGCAAATGAAAAACGTCCTGCACGGTGTTGAGCTGTAAGCACAACCCCCACCTGTGGACGTCGGGCCCTCATACCACCATCATGGAGTCTGTTTCTGACCGTTTGAGCAGACATGCACATTTGTGGCCTGCTGGAGGTCATTTTGCAGGGCTCTGGCAGTGCTCCTCCTGCTCCTCCTTGCACGAAGGCGGAGGTAGCGGTCCTGCTGCTGGGTTGTTGCCCTCCTACGGCCTCCTCCACGTCTCCTGATGTACTGGCCTATCACCTGGTAGTGCCTCCATGCTCTGGACACTACGCTGACAGACACAGCAAACCTTCTTGCCACAGCTCGCATTGATGTGCCATCCTGGATGAGCTGCACTACCTGAGCCACTTGTGTGGGTTGTAGACTCCGTCTCATGCTACCACTAGAGTGAAAGCACCGCCAGCATTCAAAAGTGACCAAAACAACAGCCAGGAAGCATAGGAACTGAGAAGTGGTCTGTGGTCACCACCTGCAGAACCGCTCCTTTATTGGGGGTGCCTTGCTAATCGCCTATAATTTCCACCTGTTGTCTATTCCATTTGCACAACAGCATGTGAAATTTATTGTCAATCAGTGTTGCTTCCTAAGTGGACAGTTTGATTTCACAGAAGTGTGATTGACTTGGAGTTACATTGTGTTGTTTAAGTTTTCCCTTTATTTTTTTGAGCTGTATGTATGTATGTGTGTGTGTGTGTGTGTGTGTGTGTGTGTGTGTGTGTGATTGAGTAGAATGTAACAGCAAACCCACTCATCTCAACACAGCAACCATGCTTCCTCCACTCACTCAACATATTGTGGATTAGAGGGAGCATGGCCGAGATGTGTGTGTGTGTGCCACTCCACCCCACCTCCACATGAAATAGCCTAGTTGAGGCAGGCCCACAACAATGGCCAAAGTGAAATGGAACAGCACTTCAACCTTCAATGCTTTAGTCCAGGTCTGGGAGGAGATCCCTCATGAGACCATCCGCCACCTCATCAGGAGCATGCTCAGGCGTTGTAGGGAGGTCATACAGGCACGTGGAGGCCACACACTACTGAGCCTCATTTTGACTTGTTTTAAGGACTTTACATCAAAGTTGGATCAGCCTGTAGCGTGGTTTTC
Source organism: Oncorhynchus masou masou (assembly GCF_036934945.1). Taxonomy (NCBI): domain Eukaryota; kingdom Metazoa; phylum Chordata; class Actinopteri; order Salmoniformes; family Salmonidae; genus Oncorhynchus; species Oncorhynchus masou. The sequence goes on from NC_088235.1 coordinate 59,527,323, forward strand.
CACTTTAATTTTGAGTGTGACTCCAAATCCAGACCTCTACTTGTTGATACATTTGATTTACATTTGATAATTTTTGTGTGATTTTGTTGTCAGCACTTTCAACTAAGTAAAGAAAAAAGTAGTTCATAAAAATATTTAATTCGTTCAGATCTAGGATGTGTTATTTTAGTGTTTCCTTAAATTTTTTGAGCTGTGTGTGTGTATATGTGTGTAATATCTATATTATATTATTTATATTATATATATAATTTATATTATATATATTTATATTATATATATTTATGTTATATTATTTATATTATATATATATATATATATATGACAGACGCAGGCAGGCTATGGGTCATACACATTTCATTACATTTTTATATATTGCTACTAAAATTTTAAACAATCACAAATAATATTTTAGATTATTAATTTCAAACAATGGCATGAGAAGAACTTACCAGTCCAAAACGATGTCCTCTCCATTCAAAAAATATTCTCCCATTTGGGAGTCATAGCTATGCTCGCCAACTGAATCGTCCTCCAATAGCCTCTCTGACCCACTTTCCCGATCAAATTCTTCTGAAATTGTGTTCATCTGTATATCTAGACTTAGATTTAACTTTCCCTGACTTAATCGCCATAATATTTGATATATAAACAGCTGAAGATGCGCTTTACCAAAATAGTGCTGTGCGTAACATGCGTGGCTCCTTCAAGTATAAATCTTCAATGGGGAATGACTCTCTTTACGCCGGAGTTTACTACATGGGTTGGTCTTCCAACACATCCATTACATCTTGCCGTTTACCTCAGCTCATTGGCTATCTACCAAGCTAGATTTCAAGACAATCAGATTGACTGACTGTATTTTAAGACAATCAACGAAACAGCAGTTATATAATTGGTGCACAATGATGTCATTACTTGTTGTTTTCAAATCAGTTTCTTTCGGTCAACACGTCCCGCGAAATGACCCATCAAGTTTGTTTGTGTTACAAACAACCAGTTGATTGCAATGAAACCAAACATGACTGGATAAAGTCACGTTTAGTGTGTGTATTTACATTGAATGAGACAGATTTCACGACACAAGCGGTTCACAAAATGTTTCGTGTTAGGCTATAAAAATTGATTTTATCAAACAAAATACCATTCATTGTGTAACAATGAGCATTGGGATTGCAAACAGAGGAAGATCGTCAAAGGTAAACCATTTATTTTATTGCAATTTGTGATTTTGTTATGCCTGTGCTGGTTGAAATAGTATGTTGGTATGGGGCTCTGTCCTCAGATAATCGCATCGTATTCTTTCGCAGTTAATCCTTTTTTAAATCTGACAACGTAGTTGGATTAGCAAGATTTTAGGCTTTTGTATTTTCAGGCATGTTTAATATGACTATTTATGTATCGCTCAATGTATGTTATCGAATTTAATCCCGCTAATGGGGTCTGTGCGCAGAGAGGTTAATCTACCCATCATGTCCGATTTCAAAAATGCTTTACAGCTAAAGCACAGCATATGATTATGTTCGGGCAGAGTCAAGTCACAAAAACACACACAGCCATTTTCCAGCCAAAGAGAGGAGTCACAAAAATCAGAAATATAGATAAAATTCATCACTAACCTTTGATCTTCATCAGATGACACTCATAGGACATCATATTACACAATATATGTATGTTTTGTTCGATAATGTGCATATTTATATCCAAAAATCACAGTTTACATTGGCGCATTACGTGCAGTAATGTTTTGATTCCAAAACATCCGGTGATTTTGCAGAAATACTCATAATAAACATTGATAAAAGATACAAGTGAATTAAAGAGAATTAAAGAGACTTCTCCTTATTAATGCAACCGCTGTGTCAAGACTTTACAGAAAAAGCATAATCTGAGAACGGCGCTCAGAACCCAAAACAGCCAGGGGAATATCTGCCATTTTGGAGTCAACAGAAGTTAAAACTAACACATTCACTTACCTTTTGATCTTCATCAGAAGGCACTCCCAGGAATCCCAGTTTGACAATAAATGACTAATTTGTTCCATAAAGTCCATAATTTATGTCCAAATAGCCAGTTGTTGTTAGCTTGTTCAGCCCAGTAATCCATCTTCATGAGGCGCAGGCACTTTGTCCAGACAAAAACTCAAAGTTCCGTTTACAGTCCTTGTTTGAAATGTTTCTAAAATGTATTGAATCAATCTTTAGGATGTTTTTAACATAAAACATCAATGTTCCAACCGGAGAATTCCATTGTCTGAAGAAAAGCACTGGAACGCCAGACCACTGACTCAGAGGTCTCATGAGCCCTCCTTTAGTTTCTAAAGACAGTTCACATCTAGTGGAAGCCATAGGAAGTGCAACTTTATCCATATCTCAATGTGTATTCAGTAGGCCAAGCTTTGCAAAACTACAAACCTCAGATGTCCCACTTCCTGGTGGATTTTTCTCAGGTTTTCACCTGCCATAGTTTTCTTTAACTAGTAAGTCAGTTAAGAACAAATTCTTACTTTCATTGACGGCCTAGGAACAGTGGGTTAACTGCCTGTTCAGGGGCAGAATGACAGATTTGTACCTTGTCAGCTCTGGGGTTTGAACTTGCAACCTTCCGGTTACTAGTCCAACGCTCTAACCACTAGGCTACCCTCTCTGTTATACTCACATAATTCATTCAAACAGTTTTAGAAACTTAAGAGTGTTTTCTATCCAATACTACTAATAATATGCATATATTAGCATCTGGGACAGAGTAGGAGGCAGTTCACTATGGGCACGCTATTCATCCAAAAGTGAAAATGCTGCCCCCTATCCCAAAAAGGTTAAACACTTGTATTTTAAATTAATGTTTATGATGAGTATTTCTGTTATTTGATGTGGCTCTCTGCACTTTCACCAAATGTTTGTTTGAGACAATGCATTTCTGAACATAACACACCAATTTCAAATGAGATTTTTGGACATAAAGATCAACTTTATCGAGCAAAACACATTTATTGTCTAACATGAAGTCCTGGGAGTGCCATCTGATGAAGATCAAAGGTTAGTGATTAATTTAAATAGCTATTTCAGACTTTTGTGAGCCCTCTCGTTGGCTGGAAAATGGCTGTATGGTTTTCTGTGACAAGGGGCTGACCTAACAATCGCATGGTGTGCTTTCGCAGTAAAGCCTTTTTGAAATCGGACACCATGGTTGTATTTACACTAAGTTTATCTTTAAAATGGTGAATAAAATGGTTTAACAAGGCACACCTGTTAATTGAAATGCATTCCAGGTGACTACAGTACCTCATGAAACTGGTTGAGAGAATTCCAAGAGTGTGCAAATCTGTCATCTAGGCAAAGGGTGGCTACTTTAAAGAATCTTAAATATATTTTGGTTTAACACTTATTTTGGTTACTACATGATTCCATATGTGTTATTTCATAGTGTTGATGTCTTGTAGAAAATTGTAAAATAAACAAAATCCCTTGAATAAGTGTCCAAACCTTTGACTGTTACTGTATAAGGTTTTGAATAGTAGTGTTCTGTATTTGCTTCACGAGTAGTGCATTTTAATTGTTCTTTCTCCATTGATTGTGATTCTTACATTTTCTGAAGTTGAACAGTATACAACAAACTACTGGTGTAGTCTATACAACGCTTGTGGATTAATATTAAGAAGCAAAGTGGAAACGACATTGTCATTAGCATTGTTGACGTGCTGCATTGACCATGCAGACGTGAGTGTGTCATGGTCAAGAAACAACAAATGCGCTCCTTGAGTGACAGGGGGTGGGGCTAGATCTATGTGGAAAGGGGCAGGGAGAGAAAGAGAGAGGAGAGCGTGTAAACTTAAATGGACGTTACACACGGCATATCACATGTAATAAACCAAACATTCAAATACCGTTTTAGAAGGTAAAGTAAAACCCAAACCATTCGGTGCATGAATACCTGTGTGTGTGTGTGGTCAAATACAGTATACTGCCCAGCCCTGATCCCATCTTGGAGCCCTCCCTAGATGTCCCGATATTTTCAAGCATGTTTGATTTTATCGGCACACAATCCGTGATGCTTCTGTAGTGTGAGATGTGCAATGACAATGTTTGAGAACGGTGATCAGCAATAGCCAATGAGAGAGCGCCATAGAAAAAGCCAGGGAGATGATTTAGTTCGCCCACAATGTGTAGACTCTGGTGCAGTTGTAATGCCCAGTGACTCACGAGGGCTGAAACAGCCACCTGACCTCTCATGGATCCAGTGCAGTAAGACGGGTCAGTCATTCTAAAATAAATGTAAAGTGATTACCACTCACCCAAGTGTATAGCAATGGGTTTTGTACACTGACTCACGCACACAGGGAATCTCCAGGGAATCTTCGTTTCCATAGTGAATATCCTATACTTCATTCTCCTCGCCTGCAGCAGTTGTTGGCCTTACTTAGAGAAAATGAAAAATAATTTACAGGCACTCCTCTCTCTCTCGTGCAGTCTTCAGTCCATCGCTTCCTCCTACTACGGTCCTGTGTCCTGCCAGGCACTGTAGCCTCCGCAAGCTTTATTCAGACATCTTCATAGCTGAACATGGCTGACTCATTTATAGCTCAATATTTTTTGAATATTATTTGTTCTCCCTGCCACACATGTGGCTTTAACAATTTCCAGCTCCCTAGAGTGTTTGGGAGCACTTTGTCTGTGCAACCTGGTCTTTTCATTATGTACACAGCTAATGCTCCAGAGAATGTAGAGGAAGAGATGGCCAACATTAACTTTTTAATGAGACTCTGCGTGTTTTGTTTTTCTTGAGCCTGCCTTGAAATGAAAAAAAAATCCCGCAATCAGAGGATGTTGTTTTTATAAGGCTATTGTAGGCCAATTGGCAACTGTTTTACCCTTTTATGATTTATCGAGAATTTTATACTGTTCTGTGTTCACTCGCTTGGTTGGTATTGTCTAGTTTGTGTGTGTGTGAGAGAGAGAGAGAGGGAGAGACTTGTTTTGTCAGTGCCTTGTGACGGGCAGAGGAGTGGGTCTGACTAAGGCTGGCACAATTTCCTCGCAACTGTCGGTTATGGATGAAATCCACTGTAACCGTAAAATAATATAAATGAATTGTGTGTGGAGCGAATCGGCCGGGCATTTTTGCGTCTGTTTGTTTCTGTGGTAATGTGGACTGTTAACAACATTATGAAACTTCGTTGCTCCTTGCAAGGTATTGTAGCAAACTAGTTTTCAGTTGCCTAGGCACCCTCCCCGCAGCAGCACACATAGAAATAGAATTAATAGAACGGGCTTGGAACCTCTAACCCTGGCCCTTTAACAGTCAAACTCATGGGTACGCTGCTCGCAAGGTCTGACTGGTATTGTGATTTCAGTAATTTTCAGGGTAATATCCAATGTTCATTTCATTGATGTTAACTGGTGTGGCTGTTGCAATGGAATGTTTTTAACCGTCATCCAAAGTTCCATGATCGTCACAGCCCTAGGTCTAACTCCAGAGTACGAAAATAAATGGAACTGCCTTAGCAATCTGCTCTGGATTAGAAGTGTCCATGTCCAATATTCTTGGTGACCTCTAAGGGATTTTCAGACCCCTAGTTTTTATATGAAGTGGCGGTAAAGACTAGATGCCTCCTGGGGGTTGCCTGTGATATTGGACTACTGATGAAAGGAGCTCAATCGTGTACTGCACAGGCGGCTTTGTATCAGGAGTGTGGACTGGCATGCCTCAACAGAGCACCATTCCGATGGTACCGTGGGAGAGTTTCAGCTAGAGAGGGAGAGAGGGCGCCTGTCGTTGTCTGCTCTTCCACCAGTTTGCCCCCTGCAGCGTCTGTGAGTCCAGGACGGAGGATTTAATTTTGTCGGGTTTGTGGAATTCTGTGTTTATTTGGAAGAGCAGGGGCTTCATGTCATTTGAGGCCATCACCTAAATTCCTTAAATCCTATCCTACTAAGATGCACCAGGTCCAAGCCCTGTCCTCTTGGAAACCCAAAACAGAGTAAAACACATTCAACATCAGTAATGAATGTTACAAAAAATTTTTGTAGCGGCTTCAGGGTGTTTCATTTAATTTTGAGATGGATGAAAACAATCAAAGCAGAAACACATTTGCATTCCCTGATAATATGAATAAGCTCATTTTGGAAGCTCTGTTTATAGGCCTACATGCATAACTAAATAACCAAACGAACATGGTGTGTACCAGCAGGGGTTTGGCAGGCACAGCGAGCTGTCTGACAATGTTGTATTTTGCCTTCTATTTTGCCTTGTCTGTTTTTATTTTACCGCCAGTAAGAAACCTTTAACAGCTGAGAATGGCTAACTTGCAAGCAAGAGCTTCAAGAGCACAGGGACAGATCCATGGAGGAGGCAATCTCTATTGCACTCCACACTGCCCTTTCCCACCTGTACAAAAGGAACGCCTACGTGAGAATTCTGTTAATTGACTACAGCTCAGCGTTGGGACACCATGGTGCCCTCCAAGCTCATCACTAAGCTAAGGACCCTGGAACTGAACACGTCCCTCTACAACTGGATCCTGGACTTCCTGACGGGCCGCCCCCCAGGTGGTGAGGGTAGGCAACAACACACCCGCCACACTGATCCTCAACATGGCTCCTTAGGTGTGTGTGCTTAGTCCCCTCCTGTATTCCCTGTTCACCCACGACTGCGTGGCCATGCACGATTCCAACACCATCATTAAGTTTGCTGAAGACATGACGGTGGTAGGTTTGATCACTGACGACGATTAGACAGCCTATAGGGAGGAGGTCAGAGATCTGGCAGTGTGGTGCCAGGACGACAACAACCTCTCCATCAATGTGAGCAAGACAAAGGAGCTGATCGTGGACTATTGGAAACGGGGGGGCGAGCACGCCCACATTCCCATCGACGGGGCTGTAGTGGAGCGGGTCAAGGGCTTCAAGTTCCTTGGTGTCCACATCACTAAGGACCTATCATGGTCCAAACACACCAACGCAGTCATGAAGAGGGCACGAAAACGACTATTCTCTCTCAGGAGTCTGGAAAGATTTGGTATGGGACATCAGATCCTCAATGTTCTACAACTGCACCATCGAGAGCATCTTGACTGGTTGCATCACTTCTTGGTATGGCAACTGCTTGGCAACCGACCTCAAGGTGCTACAGAGGGTAGTGCACTGACTCTCTTGCACAGGCTCGATGTACGCTCACTAGCCTAACCACACATACTACACTGACACTCAAACACACACACATTCACATTTCTTCACACACTTCACACACGCTGCTGTTACTCTCTTTATTAGCTATGCATCGTCACTTTCCCCCTACCTATATGTACATATTGCCTAAATTACCTTGACTAACCCGTACCCATGCACATTGACGGTATCCCTTGTATATAGCCTTGTTATTGTAACTTTATTGTGTTACTGTTTTTCATTTATTTAGTACATGTTTCTATTTTAAAACTACATTGTTGGTTAACAAGTTAAGGGCTCATAAGCATTTAATGGTAAGGTCTACCTACACCTGTTGTATGTGATATAAAAATATATATATTTTCCATGAACAGCTTGTTTTCATGTTTTCTTTTTGGTCTAGTCACAGTTTCTAAACCTTTTATCTAAAGTATAATTTCACAAGCCCTGAATTCATCAGATTATTGCTGACTGTTTGAAGTGCATTGTACAACAAAGCTTATTTGGAGAGAGAAAATAATACATGAATATTATTTTTTAAAGTAATATTTTAGCAGATGTTCTTATCCAGAGCAACTAGGGTTAAGTGCTTTGCTCAAGGGAAAATCGACAGAGATTTCTCCTAGCTGGCTTTGGGATTTGAACCAGCCACCCTTACTGGCCCAACGCCTAGTTGAAGTTTTACTGAGCAGTATAAAATAAAAAACATGAAGAAGAGTTAATGTATAGAAAATGTAACGTAAAACGTAATATTTTTTAATGCGTCATTATCAGGTAAGTTTTATTTACCTACAAATGTGCAGAGCAGCAGCACTGCATACAGAAACAATCTTTGAAACTGGAAGTTAAAATGATAACGCACAGTCCAACTACACATACCTCTGATCTCACATTATTTCTGTATGTTCCAATCAAAGTAGTGCCAATCCTGTTGGCAGTCAATGAAATAATCAAAATGTGTTTATGGTTTACATACCAAATGTTATCGATTCCTTGTAGAGAAGCCACCCTGCTGCTTTTATCACATGGGATGGCAGCAGCTTTCCACCAAAGTGTTTGTGTCCTGGGTGGCTTCCTGGTAATACTTTTGCATTTTACATCGAAAGGGCTGTCTTGAGTACATTACTACACACCGATCATAAATGTAATGTTAGCTAGCCAGCCATCTAACGTCAGCTAGCTAGCTAACAGTAAGCTTTAACAACTTTCTGACAAAATTAGAAAGGCATAATATCTGAAACTATCTTGACTCTTACCCATAAACATGGATGAATGCTTCACATCAGACTCGAACCTCTTTCATTAAATAAGACGTCCTGTCGTTTCCGTTTTGTTTGACCCGTTTTGTTTGAAGTCACTCTGGTTCATACTGACCGTGTGCAATTCCATAAGAATTATCTGAAGCTATAGCACCCACCCAAACGCTGACCATTTTACTCACCCTAGCAGAGCTGGAAAGGCTGTTTTCATGTTATCCAGAGTGTTGGTGACTAACTGTGCTCCTGGCAACAATTTATTTACACTTTTATGCCGACGTTTACTGACACCATATTCAACCAGTGTTGAGCGTTCGTAAATCCATTACTCTGCACTATGGTACACTCAGACGAGAGTGCTCTGAAACAGTTGTTGCAGTGATGTTCTATTGATATGGCTACTTGCGTCTTAAGTTAATACGCAATACATAAAAAAAAAAATCTGCGTTAGACAGGATTACTCTACACATACTGACCAGTTCAAATAGACAGAAGCGTGCTATATGGCAGACCAATCCAAACTCATCTCTCGGCATGTCTAGCCCACATCTCAGCCAAACATGGGCAGGGGGAAGGTTGCCCACTTTTTCTGTGGCTTAACCAACTAGGCTCGTAATTTAACAATTTTATTCATATTTATAGATGGCATACAAGTTTGTTATTAAGGTACATGAAAGTTCACATGTTTGAGTAGTGAATCGCGACATACACCTAGTTTCCTGAAACGGGTCACATATGACAGGTGTGGTCTGCTGCATATATAAATATATATATATTTTTATTTTAATGAAATAAGGTGCTGCTTCCTCTGGCTCTCTCTCCTCAAACACTGAGCTATAGGCTAGACTGCCTAATGTTACTCCTCTAATTCTAAAACAAATACAAATTTGTTGTAACAGCTGTTGTAACATCTGAATGTCTTGATCAAAATACCGCCCTTACTTAGAGCAGTCACTGTGAAGCTCCTGTTTCCACTAAAGATTTAAGAGCGGCACGAGAAAGGACAAGACAGTGGAAGAGGGAAAGAGTGGGAGAGAAGTAAAATACTCAACATACTGTAAGCCTAATTGGGCTTAAAGCAGTGTGTGTGTGTGTGTGTGTGTGTGTGTGCTGTGTAGTTATAAAATGGTGCTGTGTGCCTATTTTCACACAATTTTCTGATTAACGGCATGAGCCAGTACAGGTAGGCAGTGTTTGTTTGCTCTTTCAGTGTCGGGTAATGAAAGAGAAACATGAGTTCACGCCTGGATGGGAGTCACTATCATGTCCTGGGGCTTTGGATAACATTGCTCAGGTAGATCAGCTTACCTCCACTGCCTTTCTAAAAAGTGATACAGCCTTCTCCTTTTCTCCCCCACTGCATTCCAGCAGAAGGGTTGCTCTGGGCTGGTTGCTGCAATTGCCCTGTAAATAAATGTACTATTCCATGCTATTAGTTTTTTTCCCTCTCTCTTTACAGACTAGCATGTTCACCAGGCTCTGATAGCCGTTGTTTATTTTTTGTGTTTATTTCCAATTCTCTTTGTGTAGTATGTTTAACATCTGGACAGACTGGTATTATTATTTGATCTTTATCTTTATTTATCTAAGTTAAGAACAAATTCTTATTGTCAATGACGGCCTAAGAACAGTGGGTTAACGGTCTTGTTCAGGGGCAGAATGACCGATTTTGTACCTTGTCAGCTCGGGGATTCAAACTGGCAATCTTTCGATTACTAGTCCAACGCTCTAACCACTAGGCTACCCTGCACCCCAAATGTTGATACTGTGTTGAGCGATTGAGTGACAGACATGGTATTAGGCTACACTCAAATGCCCATTTTATAATGTATGCCTGTATGTATGTATTTTTCTCCAACCTTTTATATTATGGTCTCACTGTTGGCCCTCACATGCAATGACGAGGGAGGTTTTTATTAATTATAGAAACCTTTTTACTTTGACATTTATGTACTTTTATATTATTTCCATCGTAATGGCAGGGCACTTCGGGCTGGTGATGGATTGCACACCAGGCCGGAGCTGGTGTCTAGGATAGAGCTGGTGCGATGACCGTATTATCAATCACGTTTATTTATAAAGCCTTTTTTTACATCAGCAGATGTCACAAAGTGCTATACAGAAGCCCAGCCTAAAACCCCAAACAGCAAGCAATACATATGTAGAAGCACAGTAGCTAGGAAGGCAGGAACCTAGGAAGAAACCTAGAGAAACCAGGCTCTGAGGGGTGGCCAGTCCTGTTCTGGCTTTCCCGGGTGAAGATTATAAGAATACATGGCCGTTTAAGGCCAGATTACTCTTGTTCAGACGTTCATAGATGACCAGAAGCGTCATATAATAATAATCAGTGGTAGTAGAGGGTGCAACATCTCAGTACCTCAGTTGGCTTTTCATAGCCAAGCTTTCAGAGGTCGAGACAGCAAGTCGGAAACAGCAGGTCCAGGACAAGATAACAGGTCTGGGTTTCCTAGCCGCAGGCAGAACAGTTGAAACTGGAGCAGCAGCACGATCAGGTGGACAGGGGACAGCCAGGAGTCATCAGGCCCAGGAGTCCTGAGTCATGATCCTAGGGCTCAGGTCCCCCGGGAGGGGAGGGACAGAGGGAATTGGAGGGCGAATACTTAAATTCACACAGGACACCAGATAAGACATGAGAATTACACCAGGCATAACCGACTGACCCTAGCCCCTCGGCACATACACTATTGCAGCATAAGATACTGGAGGCTGAGACAGGAGGGGTTGGGAGACACTGTGGCCCCGTCCGACATTACCCCTGGACAGGGCCAACCAGGCAGGATATAACCCTACCCACTTTGCGAAAGCACAGCCCCCACACCACTAGAGGGATACCAACAGATCACCAACTTATTACCCTAAGACGAGGCTGAGTATAGCCCACGAAGATATCCTCCACCGTACGAGCCCGAGGAGGTGTAAAACCGGACAAAATCACGTCTGTGACGCAACCCACTCAAGTGACGCACCCCACCTAGGGAGAGCATGGAAGAGCACGAGTAAGCCAGTGACTTAGCCCCCATAATAGTCAGAGGCAGCTAATTCCAGTGGTGAAGGGGGAGCCGGCCAGGGAGGTTTGTCGCTTCAGTGCCTTGCCATTCACCTTCGCACCACTGGGCCAGACGACACTCAATCATAGGACCTACTGAAGAGATGAGTCTTCAATAAAGACTTAAAAGGTCAAGACTGCGTCTGCGTCTCTCACATGGATAGGCAGATTATTCCAGAAAAATGTTGCTCTATAGGAGAAAGCCCTGCCTCCAGCTGTTTGCTTAGAAATTCTAGTGACAATGAGGCCTGCATCTTGTGACCGTAGCGTACGTGTAGGTATGTACAGCAGTATGTACAAATCGGGGAGAGAGGTAGGATCAAGCCCATGTAATGCTTTGTAGGTTAGCAGTAAAACCTTAACCAACTCTAGCCTTTCAGGAAGCCAATGTAGAGAGGCTAGCACAGGAGTAATATGATGCATGTTTTGGGTTCTAGTCAGGATTCTAGCAGATGTGTTTAGCACTAACTGAAGTTCATTTAGTGCTTTATCCGGGTAGGCAGAGAGTATAGTATTGCAGTAGGCTAATCGAGTGACAAAAGCATGGAATAGCCTTTCTGCATCAAAAGTTGTTCTGCTTTTTGCAAAGTTACGATGATGGGGGGGGGGAGCTGTCCTTGAAACAGTCTTGATATGTTTGTCAAAAGAGAGATCAGGGTCCAGAGTAACGCCGAGGTTCTTCAGTTTTATTTGAGACGACTGTACAACCAATCAGATTAATTGTCAGATCCAACAGCCGATCCTTTTGTTTTTTGGGATCTAGAACTAGCATCTCTGTTTTGTCCGAGTTTATTAGTAAAACATTTGCTGCCATCCACTTCCTTATGTCTGAAGCACAGGCTTCCAGGGTAGGCAATTTTGGGGATTCACCATGTTTCGTCGAAATGTACAGCTGAGTGTGTCGTCCGCATAGCAGTGCAAGTTGTCATTCGGAAACACAATGTCATCACCAAGAGGTAGAATTTATAGTGAAAACAATAGTGGTCCTAAAATGGGACCTCGAGGAACTGCAAAACTTACAATTGATTTGTCAGAAACATACAATTAATTTGTCATACTCAGAGTCTAGGCACACGAGGACAGACGCAGAGCCTTGGTCTGATGTAATTTACCACCTTCAAGAGTGCTGTCTCAGTGCTATAAAAACAGACTAAAGCATTTCATATATTTTTTGTCTTACCACCACAACGGAGGTCACGAGTCATGATGGCAGTCGAATTTCACGTGACCACTAAGTCACGGTAATTAGGCTTCTCCAAGCTATGATGCTTCTGATGGTCATTAGTAGCCTACCAAACTTGCAGACTGCCTGGTATTCAGCACTCTATTGTCCCTCTAACTCTGACATCAATGTAATTGAAAATCTAATCAAACACTTCATCAGAGCCCATGAGCTCATGTTGCTCAACATTTCTATAGGCTATACAATATGCACGAGAAAACAGATATAAAAGGAGGCCGACTATATTTATTTTTCTACTTTCCTAATATTAAGCAAATATTAAGCACATTGCTTCTCTGTACAACAGGAGTATAGCATACCTGGCTGACATGAAAAGGAATCACAGGAGAATCGTCCTCTGATCCATTCTAAATCAAAACGAATTTCACACATACTGTACAGTACCAGTCAAATTTGGACACACCTACTCGTTCAAGGGTTTTTCTTTTTGACTATTTTCTGCATTGTACAATAATAGTGAAGACAAATAAATAACACACATGGAATCATGTAGTAACCAAAAAAGTGTTAAACAAATCAAAATATATTTGAGATTCTTTGAAGTTGCCACCCTTTGCCTTGATGACAGCTTTGCACACTCTTGGCATTCGTTTAACCAGCTTCATGGAGTAGTCACCTGGACTTCATTTCAATTAACCTCTTGGAACTCTAGGGGCAGTATTTCATTTTTGGATAAAAAAACATTCCCGTTTTAAACAAGATATTTTGTCACGAAAAGATGCTTGACTATGCATAGAATTGACAGCTTTGGAAAGAAAACACTCTGACGTTTCCAAAACTGCAAAGATATTATCTGTGAGTGCCACAGAACTGATGCTACAGGCGAAACCAAGATAAAACTTCAAACAGGAAATGAGCAACATTTTTGAAGCGCTGTTTTCCAATGTCTCCTTATATGGCTGTGAATGCGCCAGGAATGAGCCTACAATTTCTGCCGTTTCCCCAAGGTGTCTGCAGCATTGTGACGTATTTGTAGGCATATCATTGGAAGATTGACCATAAGAGACCACATTTACCAGGTGTCCGCCCGGTGTCCTGCATCGAAATTGGTGCGCAAACTTCAGCTGCAAGTATTTTTCTATGTGATTGAGAGGAGAAAGCAGACTTCCACGAACGATATATCAATGAAGAGATATGTGAAAAACACCTTGAGGATTGATTCTAAACAACGTTTGCCATGTTTCAGTCGATATTATGGAGTTAATTTGGAAAAAAGTTTGGCGTTTTGGTGACTGAATTTTTTTTTTTTTTGGTAGCAAAACGTGATGTACAAAAGGCGCGATTTCTCCTACACAAAGCATCTTTCAGGAAAAACTGAACATTTGCTATCTGAGAGTCTCCTCATTGAAAACATCCGAAGTTCTTGAAAGGTAAATGATTTTATTTGAATGCTTTTCTGGTTTTTGTGAAAATGTTGCCCACTAAATGCTATGCTATGCTAGCTATCAATACTCTTACACAAATGCTTGTTTTGCTATGGTTGAAAAGCATATTTTGAAAATCTGAGATGATGAGTGTTGTTAAGAAAAGGCTAAGGTTGAGAGCTAGCATATTTATTTCATTTCATTTGCGATTTTTATGAATAGTTAACGTTGCGTTATGCTAATGAGCTTGAGGCTATAACTGGATACAGGTTTTTTTTCGTAGCCAAACGTGAACAAAACGGAGCAATTTGTCCTACACAAATAATATTTTTTGAAAAACTGAGCATTTGCTATCTGAGTCTCCTCATTGAAAACATCTGAAGTTCTTCAAAGGTAAATGATTTTATTTGAATGCTTTTCTTGTTTTTGTGAAAATGTTGCTGGCTGAATTCTAGGCTTATAGCTATGCTAGCTATCAATACTCTTACACAAATGCTTGTTTAGCTATAGTTCAATAGCATATTTTGAAAATCTGAGATGACAGTGTTGTTAACAAAAGTCTAAGCTTGAGAACAAATATATTTCATTTCATTTGCGATTTTCATGAATAGTTAACGTTGCGTTATGCTAATGAGCTTGAGGCTATAAATAGGATCCCGGATACGGGATTGCTCATCGCATGAAGTTAACAGGTGTGCCTTGTCAAAGGTTAATTTGTGGAATTTCTTTACATAATTTGTTTGAGCCAATCAGTGACAAGGTAGTGGTGGTATACAGAAGATAGCCCTATTTTGGTAAAAGAACAAGTCCATATTATGGCAAGAACAGCTCAAATAGGCAAAGAGAAACGACAGTCCATCATTACTTTAAGATATGAAGGTCTGTCAATCTGGAAAATTTCAAGAACTTTGAAAGTTTCTTCAAGTGCAGTTGCAAAAACCGAGTGTTATGATGAACTGGCTCTCATGAGGACCGCCACAGGAAATGAAGACCCAGAGTTATCTCTGCTGCAGAGGATAAGTTCATTAGAGTTACTAGTCTCAGAAATTGCAGCTCAAATAAATGCTTCAGAGTTAAAGTAACAGATGCTTCTCAACATCAACTGATCAGAAGAGACTGTGAATTGCTGCAAAGAAACCACTACACCAATAAGAAGACGAGACTTGCTTGGACCAAGAAACACGAGCAATGGACATTAGACTGGTCGAAATTTGTCCTTTTGTTCTGGATGAGTCTAAATTTGAGATTTTGTCCACGTGTAGTTACCACCGCGAGGCATGAAGGAGGTGTGATGGTGTGGGCTGCTTTCTGGTGACACTCACTCTGGTGATTTATTTAGAATTCAAAGCACACTTAACCAGCATGGCTACCACAGCATTCTGCAGTAATACGCCATCCCATCTGGTTTGCGCTTAGTGGGACTGTCAATTGTTTTTCAACTGAACAATGACCCAACACACCTCCAGGCTGTGTAAGGGCTATTTGACCAAGAAGAAGAGTGATGGAGTGCTGCGTCAGATGACCTGGCCTCCACAATGGCCCTACCTCAACCCAATTGAGATGGCTTGGCATGAGTTGGACCACAAAGTGACGGAAAAGCAGCCAACAAGTTCTAAGTATATGTGGGAACTCCTTCAAGATTATTGGAAAAGCATTCCAGGTGAGGCTGGTTGAGAGAATGCCAAGAGTGTGCAAAGCTGTCATCAAGGCAAACACTTTTTTTTGGTTACTACGTGATTCCATATGTGTTTTTTCATAGTTTTGATGTCTTCACTATTATTCTACAATGTAGAAAATTGTAAAAAAAAAAATAAAGACCCTTGAATGAGTAGGTGTGTCCAAACTTTTGGTACTGTATATTATTTAGTATTTAGTATATGTAAAGACCAGATTAAATCAAGAACCATTTGGGTGACAATATTAGCCTGTCACTGTGAATGATGCCCAGCCATAGGCAGTAGTTTCAAGTTTGGGAAGATAATATTCACCTTTAAATACACCTTTTATAGTAAAAGCATTACATGCATTATTACATTTCAGGTCACTTTTGATAATGGTGTCCTACTGCCATGTGCGCATTGCTGCGCTTATGTGAATATATAGCCTAATAGTTTATTGCCATTTTAAGCTAAACTTTCGGAACTGTTGCGTCACCCTCATTGCATAAAAATGTTTTGATGCTAGTGGTTGTATTCATTTGGGATCTACAACTGTCCCAGATTGTTTGGTATATTTATTTCTCGCATAGAATAGGTCAACTTTTGTACTATGGGGATAGAAGCTTGACATAGGCTTTTGCTGTTTTTTAGGCCTTCTCATCTTGTTGGCTGACAAAGTAAATGTGGACAGGTTCTTCCATTTTTTTAAAATTTATTTAACCTTTTATTTAACTAGGCAAATCAGTTAAGAACAAATTCATTTTTGCAATGACAGCCAAACCCCAACCCGGACGACGCTGGGCCAATTGTGCGCCGCCCTATGGGACTCCAAATCACGGCTGGTTGTAATACAGCCTGGAATCAAACCAGGGTCTGTAGTGATGCCTCTAGTACTGAGATGCAGTGTTTTAGACCGCTGAGCCACTCGGGAGCATCTTCAATTTGCACCTTGGAATTGCATAAGGATGCGATCAGTTGCATCCCCGATGTCTGTCTTCACTTGTTGCCTGTGAGAAAGACCCGATCACGTGATGGGAGAGCCGTGTGAGATGAGAGGTGCTTCGGAGCAGGCATGGATTCTTTTTAGGGTGCGTTAAGGCCACAAAGGGGATGCCGTCGGGAAATTTGATTCATTAACAAGTGCTTCTCCAATTGTGAATGAGAGACTGAAGAAGCGTGTACAGCCTGTGCAAAAAAACGAAGCAGGACTCATGCCTTTTCATTTGACTTTTTTCAAATCATCATTAGTTGCATTATTCAGCCTTAGAATGTATTAAAAATCAAAACATATAGCCCAATGTTTTTAGAAAATCTAAAGTTCCATTAACTCTAAATTAAGCAAGTACGAGTACCTATTTCTTTGTTAACTGCTCAATACAGAATAGCCGCACGTGCACACTCCCTCTAATTGTTCAGAGAAAATATCCTCTATTTTATTCAGCTTTGTTCAATTGTATTCTTCATACTATAGATTAATGCCACAGAATTCTAAGTGAATCTTGTCTGCTAAATGAACTAGTGTAGCCAATAGCCATATGGCATAGCCAGATCAGGAATTAACATAAGGACAACAGAGTATGCTATTCTGTTCTTCTAAAATAGAAGTCTAAAACGGTCTACAATAAATAATGGATTTATTGTGAAGGTGTAGGCTATATTACATGGATTTATTAGACTTTTTAAAATGTAGATGTTCCAATGGTCTGCATCAGTGGCATGTAGGCTGTGTGGCAGCCAGGAGATGCTAATTGTTAATTAACCGTCAATTACTGTGAGACCGACAGTTATTTGCTTGACAATCACCATTTGAAATTTTGTGACTGCCACAGCCCTCGTCTCTGACATTTTATTTTTGCAGTATTTTCCTCTATCAGCCTATGCAAGACCACTAGCATATATTCTTTGGTTAGCAGTTAGCAGCATTTAATTCAAAGGTCGGTGATGGAGAATAACCCCCTTTGGATGACAATACTGGAGGAAACCCTAGTTACATCAGAATAACAGGCGGTTAACAGTAGATAGTAACAAGCTGTCTCTGTGTGTGTTTTAACTGCTTTGTCTGCTTGTCTGTGCTGCCCATGACCACTGAGTCAAGTGTCCTCCAGATGCCAAGTCTCGACACAAATGGCGCAAGCTTCCGAAGAATCGCCTTTTAAGTCAGAAGACTGAAGCGTTCCGGTTTCGGCTCGCTGCTCACTGCTGCAGGAATTGATTTGGTCCATTTCAGTGGTTGTGTGAGAAGCATGCGTTTTTCCCTTTCCATCTCCGTGGTTTCCTTCCAGTGTTTGAGCCTGTATAGCTCTGCACTCACTTTCTTTCAAGGCTCTGCTTTGGTACTTGGCTGCAGGTAAAGAGAAGGCAGAGCTGAGCCGCAGTATAGAGCGCACTGAAATGAGAATGTGAATACTTGCTAATCTCAGACTAAAGCCATCTCGCATGCCTGTGAGCCTTTTTTTATTTTCTGCTCACTGTAATGCCTGACTTCTCCTCCAGAGCCCAATATTATAGGTCTGGATCAGAATGAAGTATTTGAAGTGTATTGCCAAACATCTTATACCACAAACAACCCAGAGCCGATACAGCAGGTAGAGCTATCTGCCAATTTTGCCAAAGATATTATACCATCCCCAAAGGTCCTAAACTCATCACAATGAAGCAAACTTATTGCTCCAAATGGAAACGTATGCAAACTACATGTTGCGTCCATGTTTCTTGAAATGCATAATCAAGTTTCTTTATAACTTAGTCTATCAATTGCGTACAGTAGAATGTCCCCATGTGAGCTTGATGCGGCTGGCAGGTGTTAAGAAGTGTGTTTTGGTGGGTCATGTTTCGGAAGACGCATGACTCGACTTTCACCTCCCGAGCCCATTGGGGAATTGCAGCAATGAGACAAGATCAAAATTGGGGAGATAAAGGGGGTTAAAAATATATATATATATACGATGCCCATAGTGGCTGTCCCTAGAGACGAGGGCTCTGTTCGAATTTTCTGTCTTTGCCCAGAGGAGACGGGAGCAGAGGGATGAACAGAGGTTGTTACTGATTTAATTAAGACTGCTCTCTTTTATTAGCTGTCAAACTTGAGAGCCGAATTACCATGCATGAACATCACTTCAGTACTGCTTTTGAAAATTGCACTGTGTGACGCCGTGCCACTTGAGGCTGCTGTGTAAGCTAATCGGCATCCCCGTGACTACTGTCCCCGCCTTTGTGAACTTAACCTAAACTCTTAATGGACACTTAGTGTGTGTGGGGGGGGATATATATTTTTTTTCTTCCATGCAGTTTAGTACTCAACTGCTGTGCCATTCTATACTTTCTTTAGTGTGTCTATTTGGGTGTGTCTATTTGAGTTGTGGAGAATTGGAGATTGAGCACTATACTTGGATGGAAATGGAACTCTTGCATATCAAATCTCTAGTTCCAGAAGATAGAAAATGTAAATTTAATCAGTGACGTCTGCCTTTCCTCGGGTTCTGACTAAGACCCTCATGGACCTTTTTTAATATAAGGATTGTGAATAATTTAGCTGTCTGATTCAGAAGTTATATATGTGATTCATGTTAATACCAAAGTCAAGTGTTGCTCATCATTTGTGAGAGCTTCCTATTCTCTACAGGTGTGAGGAATTCCACATTCGTATTCAAAATAATGAGGTATGGAAACAGCAGCAGACCAAAGCAGAGGGGTCTTTAGGATTCAGAGGCAGCCAGACCTGAGCCAAATGCTGGCTTTATGCTTAAACAGTGGTCTTCTTTCAGATCATGATCGTTTTTGTAGGGATGAAAATCGGGCATTTTGAAAATATGTCTGAAATTCAATCTCTGAGAAGGAATGAGACGTACTGGGCCTGAGCATCAGGTTATCCAGGAGGGGATAAATCACCTGGCCTTTCTGGCCAAACCACATAGAGCCAGTCACCTAACCAGGCCTTGGACCCCCGCAAGGAGTCTGTGGAATGGTACAATTGCTGTAGCTAAAGTAATTAGGGAGTGTCTTAACTTTGTATTACGTTTAGAAATGGCCCAGCTTCTAATCATGAATAAAGGATGGTACTTTCACTGGATGGAAGAGCCAGTGCCTGAGCTTCACAGATGCAGCTTTGAGTTGATAGACCTGTTAAAATGTCCATTTTGGAGTGGTAGCTTTTACGATTCTGCTGGCCGTTAAAAACGCAATGGAGTAGAAATGCTAACCTTCTCACTAATTGTGATCAGATGACTAGATCTGTGGGCTCCTGAGCAGAATATTGAAACGTAAAGTGTTCATATGAGCAAAATCCCTCATGTATCATTGCCTAATTTCTATCAAGCCTAAAATTAACTGTACATTGACATATGTTCTGCTGTGTGGGACATGTATTCTTTGTACACTCTTCCTGCATTAGTCTTGAATAATTGAGGAGGAATGATTGTGAAAATGAGTTCATGGTAAAATCTTAAGCAATGGTTTGGCTGTTCAGTTTGTCAAATCAAAGTTGTCACATGATTCGTAAACAACAGGTGTAGTCTAACAGTGAAAATGCTTACAGGCCCTTCCCAACAATGCAGAGAAAAAAAGAAATGGTTGAAAAATACAAAATGAGTAACAATAGCTTTGCTATATACACGGGTACCAGTACAGAGTCGATGCGCAGGAGTACGAGGTAATTGAGGTAGAAAGTACATATAGGAAGGGATAAAGTGACTCGGCAACAGGATGGATAATAAGCAGCAGCATATGTGATGAGTCAAGAGTTAGTGTAAAAAGGGTCAATGCAGATAGTCCTGGTAACTATTGGTTAGCTACACTGAACAAAAATATAAATGCAACATGTAAAGTGTTGGTCCCATATTTCATGAGCTGAAATTAAAGATCCCAGAAAAAGCTTATTTCACTCTAATTTTTTGCACAAATTTGTTTACATCCCTGAGCATTTCTCTGTTGCTCATTTCTCCTTTGCCAAGATCCATCCACCTGACAGGTGTGGCATATCAAGAAACTGATTAAACAGCATGATCGTTACACAGGTGCACCTTGTGCTGGGACAAAAGGCTGTAGTTTTGTTACAAAACACAATGCTACAGATGTCTCAAGTTGAGGGAGCGTGCAATTGGCATGCTTACTGCAGAATTGTCCACCAGAGCTGTTGCCAGAGAATTGAATGTTAATTTCTCTACCATAAACTGCCTCCAATGTCGTTTTAGAGAATTTGGCAGTACGTCCAACCAGCCTCACAACCGCAGACCACGTGTATGGTGTCATGTGCGCGAGCGGTTTGCTGCCCCATGGTGGCGGTGGGGTTGTGGTATGGGAAGGCATAAGCTTCGGACAACAAACACAATTGCATCTCATGCCGTGACGAGATCCTGAGGCCCATTGTCATGTCATTTGTCCTCCGCATTTACCTCATGTTTCAGCATGATCAACTTTATGCGAAGGAGATGTTGTGCTGCATGGCAAATGGTGGTCACACCAGATACTGACTGGTTTTCTCATCCACGCCCCTACCTTTTTTTTAAGGTATTTGTATTCCCAATCATGTGAAATCCTTCTATTAGGGCCTAATGAATTTATTTCAATTGACCGACTTCCAAATATGAATGGTAACTCATTTCTTTTGCATGTTTACAATTTTTTTTGTGTGTGTTTTGCCCTTTTCCTCCCCAATTCCGTGGTATCCAATTAGTAGTTAGACTTGTCTCAGTGCTGCAACTCCTGTATCGACTCGAGAGGCGAAGGTCGAGAGCCGCGCGTCCTCCGACCTGGAAGCCAGCCGCAACAATGTGTCGGAGGAAACACGCTGACACGGACAACGCTGGGCAAATTGTGCACCGCCCCATGGGTCTCCCGATCACGGCCAGCTGTGACAGAGCCTGGACACAAACCAGGATCTCTAGTGGCACAGCTAGCACTGCGGTGCAGTGCCTGAGACCACTGCGCCACTCGGGAGGCCTTTCTTCAGTATATTTAACTAACTATTTAACAGTATTATAGCTTGGGGATAAAAGCTGTTCAGGGTCCTGTTGGTTCCAGACTTGGCGCATCGGTACCACTTGCCATGCGGTAGCTGATGGAACAGTCTATGACTTGGATGGCTGGAGTATTTAACAATTTGTAGGGCCTTCCTCTGTCAGCTCCTGGTATAGAGGTCCTGGATGGCAGGAAGCTTGGCCCCAGTGATGTACTGGGCAGTACGCACTACCCTCTGTAGCGCCTTGCAGTCAGATGCCAAGCAGTTGCCATAACAAGCGGTGATGCAGCCAGTCAAGATGCTCCCAATGGTGCAACTGTATAACTTTTTGAGGATCTGAGAGCCCATGCCAAATATTTTCCTTTTTCAGCCTATCTACATTCTACAATGTAGAAAATAGTACAAATAAATTAAAACCCTTGAATGTGTAGGCGTTCTAAAACTTTTGACTGGTTGTGGGTGTGTGTTTTTATTCATTAGCTTGTTGCACGGTACTTTTTTGATACTAGAACATGAAAAATGGTTTGGTACTAACATTTTTGTCACGTTCGGTACTTCTGTCAAATGTCTCACGGATCAAGTCTGTATCAGAGCAGCCAGTGTTCCGTGCCTGCTCCACACACTCATTGCAAGCCTTTACTGGGAGTCTGGGCTGCATCATGTTTAGCTCCACACTCAGGCTGCACAGAAGTTAACACATTTGAATTAGGAGACACTGCATGTTGAAACTGTTCATTACGGTTTGCAAAATAATTTCCATACAGGCTAGAATAACTTCATAATGCAAGAAGATACCGTTGGTTTCCAGCTTTTGTAGGCCAAGTTTCCTGGCTACCTTACAGCCGATACTAACACATTCACCACCCCAGTACTTTGTTTGTGATGTGAAATTTTTTTGCATTATGGTTATGATTTCGAAGCTGATTTCCATCAAAAACGTTTCTTTCATTTAATCGTTCACCCTCACGTCTCTCCCTCAGCCAAAGATTTATCGCCTCAGCGAACTGAGGGCTCCGACAGGCAGCACACCTCTTGGATCGTAAATGACGTCATTACTGGTTAAAGAGAGCTCGCACTTTTATAAAATAAGCTACTTTTAAGAAAATGTTGTTGATCAGTACAATTTAAACTCAGTGCCACATGGAAGGGGAACATATTGTTTGTCATCTGTAGCGCCATCTAAATCAAACTCAATAACTCAATGCTCCTATTGCATATGCATTCACCCGTATTGTGAATAGGCTTTTGGTTAAGCTAACAGGTTGCTTAGCTCTTGGGCATTGTTAGTCAAGTCTTATCATGAGAAAGTTGAGCTTCAATGTAATAGTCAAAGGAAAATAATTACCGTAGTCTAGATTGTATAACCGCTTTATGGGAGTAGTTCAAAGCTTAAAACTGTATTAAAGTTTCTTTCAACCAGCCTCAACATGGCAGTAATTAAACGCACTCGTCAGCCTCTTGGTAATAGTTTCCCTGGGAACCGTGTTTGATTTATTGTTCTCATTTGTGTTTTAGTATGTCATTTTATATTTCCTCCAAATGCCATGAATGATAATTATAGATGTTGAAAATCCAATTTTTATGCACAAAAGGTTGATTGCATGGTGGTTGTGACCAGAAGATGAATACCAAGGTGATTGGAGACGATACATTATGGTAAAATACAATTAAAAATTATAGTTAAATTAATCTAGCAAGTAAGCCTATGCACTAAGGATGATGCTGTGTAGAAATGTACTGTCAGTCAACCAGTGACTCAGTTCTCGGCCACTGTGTGGTTCATGTCGGAAGCCTGGTACCATATGCTCCGCGGGGAGACAGGATGCCATGGCCTGAGAGTGAGGAGGCTACCACACATCGCGCTGACAGCTCCCCGATGAGTCAAACATGTCCTGGGCCCTGGCCGAGGAACTGTTGTCGCTATAGTACGGAAGACTACAATGACTGCATATGCCATTGATGACGAGACATACATTTCTATGTGTTGACTCAATAGCACATTGAAGCCAAATTTAAGTTGTTTAAGATGGCGTCTCATGGATCAGTTTGAGCTACTCCAGGAAGTGACGTTGCAGGCTCGCTCAGTGCTGCCCTCATTGATGAACTCCAGTTGAAGGCCAACCGGGGTAGTGCAGGCTGCGATTAGTGACTAAATTAACTTCTTCTGTTTGCAATAAATAAAAATCAGTTCAAGGTCATCTGTTGTATTATAAACCAATTATTGGTACCATGATTGTCTAAGAAAGCATTTTTTATTTCAACTGATTGACCACTAAGATTGTCATTTTTCCATTCACCAATGAGGGATCTGGTTTTCAGCAAACAATGGCTGCAGTACCGTGGTCGCCCTTTAACTTTCGTGGCTTCATTGAGAGGGGGTAGTCATTTTCCCTTCGAAGACTGTCACAGTCACACCTCAGAGGTGTGTCCACTGTCTCTGTCCAGGCCTGTCTGTCCATCTCTGAGTCTGTGATGTTCTATGAAGCACAGAATTAGAGATGATGGGATTACACGTCACACGGTTTAGCATAGGCAGAGCGGGATTGTGGGAAGGGATCATAGGGCCGAGGTCAGGTGAGACAATATGGTGCATTCAGGAAGAACAGTCCCATGGCAGCTCTCGCTGATGGGCCCCATTTTAATGATCTCCTGTCTTCTCTCTGCAGTCTCCCAAAAAGCAGTTAGAAAGAAATGGTTCATTACTAAACTGATTTTTTTTTAAATGCAGATTTATCCATTTCGATGCAGATTGATCCATCACATGTATGATATTTACAATTCCCCTCCATGTCTCCAATAAAGCAACATGGATTAACTAAATCCACTTTGCTGTGGAGGTCCGGGCATGCACTCCAGGAGATTTATTTTGTAGAACGACTGTGACAAGGTCACTTCTGGTGACTTAAAAAAAAAAAAAAATGCATGAACATGTAATATGTTGACACCATCTGAAATATAGAACTGATGCGTGCCCCAGCAATGTAGGGAGATGATTAGGAGATAGCGGTGGCTGTGCACTCGTGGCTCTCCTTCATGCCACTGCTCGCTACAAATATACAGTACCAGTCAAACGTTTGGACACCCACTCATTCAAGGGTTTTTCTTTATTTTTCTATTTTCTACATTGACGAATAATTAGCGTAGACTTCAACACTATGAAATAACACACATGGAATCATGTCGTCGCCAAAAAAAGTGTTAAACAAATCAAAATATATTTTGGATTCTTCAAAGTAGCCACCCATTTCCTTGATGACAGCTTTGCACACTCTTGGCATTCACTAAACCAGTGTTATGAGGTAGTCACCTGGAATGCATTTTAATTAACAGGTGTGCCTTGGTAAAAGTTAATTTGTTGAATTTATTACCTCAACGCACTTAAAATAAAGTGGTGATCCTAACTGACCGGAAACAGGTAATTTTTACTAGGATTAAATGTCAGGAATTGTGAAAACGGAGTTTAAATGTGTTTGGCTAAGCTGTGTGTAAACTTCCGACTTCAACTGTATATGTGTGTGTATAATAAACTTTATTTAACTTTCGGTTTCTAGTCCAACTCTCTAACCACTAGGCTACCTGCCGCCCCTAAATACGTGTGTGTGTGTATATATTTTATTATATGTGGCGGCAACGATTTAGCAGCGGCGGCCTGCTTCTGCTCAATTAATTTAGGGGAAACATTGGAGTGCTCATGATCATCTTTATTCTAGTTTGCTCATAAGTACTGATCAGAGCATTTTGCTAGCATGTTATGTAGCTTAACAAGTAGATGTTGCTCTTCACTCGCGTGGTAGCCTGTCCAACTTCCGACTAACAGCCTGTGACTTGTCTGATTAATCAATCAATGTGATTTTGTTTCAGTGAATCTGTCTGTATATTTGGATAATGGAACTCTGGTTGGCCAAATAAGTGGAGGTGGTAGCTCATTTATTAGTTTAATCACTGATCAGAAACATTTAGCATGCAATAATGTAGACTGAATCAAGTGTATTATTTTGCTCTTGACTCGCGTCGGCCTATAGGCTATAGTAAGTAGCCGTATATAACCTTTCCATCATCAAGCTGTGGGGAGTGCGTCCTGTTCTGTATGTCTGGAATATTTGCATACTTCATAGTTTTTAAAGTATCCCTCGACAAAACGGGTCCCCGTGCTGCTGCCACTAGGGCTATGACGGTCATGGAATTTTGGATGACTGTAATTGGCCATCCAAATGACGGCAGTCCCCAAAATAAACATTAGAATAGCAAAAACGTGTGTGTGTGTGTGTGTGTGTGTGTGTAATTTACACATTTTCTCTTCACTGCATGTGCTGGAATTGAAATAAAATTAATAGAATGGGCATCCCCGTTCAAGTCAATGAACGCATAATGAGGGGACTGGCGGCCTTTGCGAGTGTACACATGGGAGCTATCCAGGAAGTAAAATATGTGCACTAATACAGTATTTCCAGATATGGGCAGTACGTCATTGCCCTCTCTCCCTCTCTGCTGTGTCACTGAGCCGTTGGGCCCGCCCTGCAACCTTATTGGATAATGCTGGGCATGCCTGGGCCAGCCTTCTTTCATTGTGCAACTTGTTCATGTGCATCTTGCTAGCTGTCACTCAAATGACGAGGGGCTGAAGCTCATTGGCTGGAACTCTTAATTACTAGGGGGCTAGCCCATGTGAGCCAAGCTTGCAGTCCCCAAAATGGCACCACACAG
This sequence comes from Oncorhynchus masou masou, assembly GCF_036934945.1. NCBI lineage: Eukaryota > Metazoa > Chordata > Actinopteri > Salmoniformes > Salmonidae > Oncorhynchus > Oncorhynchus masou. Next base: position 59,553,731 of record NC_088235.1, read on the forward strand.
CTTCCAGACATTAGTCGCTTTCAAACTAGGTATTTTGTGGCTAATTGAGGTCAGACAGTAATTCTGCTCATAGATTAATAATGTATGAACTACACATTGACACATCCAGCCCAAAGCAAAAGGTTTAAAAAAATACTTATGTAGTCGCCGAAGTTCCAGAACACCTCTTTAACATTACTCATTCATTCATGTCATTACACAGCATACTATTCATTCATGCCTTTTAAATACAATCAAAACATTTATTTTGAAAATGAATTAGGAGAACAAAGGGAGCCTTGAGTAATTAAGCAATAAATAACTATATTTTCTGCCAAACCACCATTTGAATAATTAAACAAAAGCTCCTTGTTTTTAAATGCATGTTTTATTCTGAAATAACTACAAGCGTATGCCTGATTTAGGAAAACCTTTGGATCAATTAAGGGTCGTCTTTTGATAGTTTAGAAGGTCCAGCAAGGCACATTTGCAGGGCAGTCATAGGATGTATTTTATTAGGATGTATTGGCGTTAGCAGATGCCATTGAAATGATGGTCTTCTCTTTGATTCCGAGATGTGCGATCTGTCGTGGTCTCGTGGATCATCATTCTCTCGTGTGCACTCCAACCTATTCATATCGCAATTTCAAAAGTTTCAATCAGAAGATTTTTTTCATCATGGTCACATTTCTCTGGCCCAGACAAATTTTGAATCTTGGCACTGTTAGTTGCTGCGAGAAAGCAGTAGTAAAAGGTGTGAAAGACATGCAGGTCCTTTCTTAAAAAAAAAAGAAAATTACACAGCGCAGCAAGCCCAAAACCTGCCCTGCCCGAATCAATTCTCAGAATTTGAGGCATAGACCGCCGGGTTCCGACTGAGAATGAGAACTCTACTCCTTTTCAGAAATTACATCCAATATGACTGAAATTATTTTTGTTATCTCTTGTGGTGTCTTGTTGGTACTTAAAAGGATTTGCAGATTTCCTTGCCTCTTCCCCCACATGCATAACACTGTACAATTTGATTCACACCCCGCTCACTTTTATATGATGAGCTATGCTTTAACCATGTAGGCCTAAGGTGAACAGAGCACTGTGTCTTGCAGTCAGAAGAAAGCTGCTGACATTTAGGGTGACGTTCCACCTGGTGCTGTTATTCTTATCCCAGTTTCAGTATGTGTTAGGCCTAACTGATGACTGGTGTTTTGCATTGTCTCTCTGAACCATTTAAATGATTCTGAAAGACAGTTTGGAGATGAGGTGAACTTTACAGCCTCCACAAAGTTGTGCAGCTTGCCCAAACATGCCCATTAATCCCAATGAAAAACATGCTGAAGCCTATTATATCCCAATGCACTGCAGTGCTGAAAATGGATTTTCTAAGACTTCAATTGGTTACATGTGGGCCCCAGTATTGATTTTAATCTCCACTTCAACCAAGGTGTACAAGGTGTACTATGAACCTTCTCCAACCCGCATTAGCTCGTATTTTAACCCCGGAGAGCCTTTTTTCCCCCCATTGCGTTGTCTTTACCTCTCAATGACTCTCTGTGATTGGTATAGACCGTTAAGTAAGTTAGCCCTGATTTGTCAGAGTACCTACAGTTGAAGTCAGCAGTTTACATACACCTTAGCCAAATACATTTAAACTCATTTTTTTCACAATTCCTGAAATTTATTCCAAGTAAAAATTCCCTGTCTTCGGTCAGTTAGGACCACCACTTTTATTTTAAGAATGTGAAATGTCAGAATAATAGTAGAGTGATTTATTTCAGTTTTATTTCTTCACATTCCCAGTGGGTCAGACATTTGCATACACTCAATTTGTATTTGGTAGCATTGCCTTTCAATTTTTTAAACTTGGGTCAAACATTTTGGGTAGCCTTCCACAAGCTTCCCGCAATAAGTTGGGTGAATTTTGGCCCATTCCTCCTGACAGAGCTGGTGTAACTGAGTCAGGTTTGTGGGCCTCCTTGCTCGCACACACATTGTCAGTTCTGCCCACACATTTTCTATGGGATTGAGGTCAGGGCTTTGTGATGGCCACTCCAATACCTTGTCTTTGTTGCAAAATGGATTAAGGACAACAATCTTGGAAGTATGCTTGGTGTCATTGTCCATATGGAAGACCCATTTGCGACCAAGTTTTAACTTCCTGACTGATGTCTTGTGATGTTGCTTCAATATATCCACATAATTTCCATACATACAAAAAAAATTAAGTTAATTTTAGGTTTAGTAACCCCTTTGCTAATTCCTCATTACCCCTCCACCCTTTCGTACATTCTCAATCTATATCAGAATAAAACTACACAAGATGTGTCATTATATCCCCAAAAAAGCCAGATTATTTAAATTTTGTTACCTCTAGAATACATTCCCCTGGCATTTGGCCTAGATTCTTCAACTCAAAATATGTTTTCCTGTGCCAATTTTAGCCAATTTCTCATCCTAAGGAATCCGTGATATTTGATCCCTGGCCTCTATTGAACAGTTGGGTAAGACGTGATCTCATATGTGTTCCTTCAACTAGAAACTGTAATCTCTGAGCCGCTCTCGATCGAACCGAAGCTATACACCGATATGTGACTTTTCCGCTCCTGCTACTCTCAAAAGGATTTGTTGTTGCTCTTTTGAAAAAGATGCAAAAGCTTGTTTAGCGGAATTTCCTTCGAGTACAGCAGGTTTCAGTATCACCATACACTCATTCTTCCAATGTCCGATGCTCCCTGTTTTAGATGTGAGATTATCTCCTTACGCTTTGTTCTGTTGCTACGTTTCTTTGTCTTACCTTGGCCATTGAAACCACTATTAGTGACTTTCACTGTGGCTGTATTAACCCCTCGCACGTCTTGCGAAGTGAGCGGATTTATATTCCACTCAAACATCTTGCTCTATTTTATCCTCATCCCCCCACAATTGTCGTTTTGATCGCAGGTTTCAAACCTGCCATCAAAAGCCAAAGTACAAATTCTATCAATGTACTCACACACCCAGTCTTTTTGTCGCTAAGTACCTCAATTAATTCCCCATATTCGAGCCGAAGTGGTAGAATGCTTGTGCGCTTATTTCAGCTACTCCATTGCTTTATTAAAATCCTCTAGCTCTGCTTGGAGAATCGGGGCCGTCTGACGCCATATGAATAGTTATTATTTCCAAACTGTGTCTAGGGTGTTTTAGATTTCTTCACTCCCGTCTATAATACACACCTTCTATTAACTATTTTCCAAGGTAGCGCTACCCACTTCCACGGATAATAATTAATTGGTCACGGTACTTAACACCTTGTATTAGATAGACCTTGTATTCCATACAATAGCGTCTGCAAATGTATTACTGGAGAATACGGATTACTTAATGTCTTATTCCAGTATTGTGCCTCAAATATCACTGTTTTTGATACCCCACATTACCAAAATTATTCACACTTGTCTTCCTGTTTCCACATAATCTGTCATGGTTCTCTACCCAACAGGGCATCTAACCAACCTCTCTTTATTGCTACTGCTAATACTCCTAACTCGGTGTTTGAATATCTTATTTTTCCTTTGTTTTTGTTTTACTCACTAGCTTCTAGAACTCTCGTCTTACAAAAACTCACTGCAGCTGGGACTTTTGTCCTTTCTACAGATCTGAGGGGAAGGTCCCTAGTGGGGGTATATCCTAATACGGAACCTGCCCTACACCGTATTGTCACTCCTGGATCTCGCAGAGGAAAACCTCCACTCGGGGCCTATCCTTATGAAACCTATGCTACTCCTGATTTTTACCTAGATCCCGCAGTGGAAAACCTTCATTCGGGACCTGTCCTTATAGAACCTACCCTGCACCAGATATTTATGACTTGTCATTACACAATAGGCCTAGCGAATAAACTCAGGCTCTCTAGGTCCGTATCCTATAATTGTTCAGCCTACGATTCTCATCTCCCCAAGATGTCAAAATCAGTGGAAACAGGTGTAGGAACTGTGCCTTCCTTGTTTGTTGCCAGCTCCACTGATCTGGACTCTCTGGTTTGACTACAAATCGTGGTGAACCCTGCTTGCAGCGCCAAGTGTTTTGGTTCTAATTCTCAGAGTAAAAACGTCTACGGACGTTATGAAAGCTTAAACAATTTTATTCTTCCAAGAGGATCAATACAGCTGCATCAGACAAAACATGTTTCCACCGCAACAAGTATATATATACTCTTATTAGGTACTCCTCCTTCTCTCCAATCCTTACATCTATTATGGTTCGACAGGAAGACGAAGTAATAGAGTAATAAACCCTCATTTCTCCCTTAACCTGTTTCGACGAGCAATCCCATATCCGGGAGCGTAATTATAGCCTCGCTCATTACCATAACGCAACGTTAACTATTCATGAAAATCGCAAATGAAATGAAATAAATATATTGGCTCACAAGCTTAGCCTTTTGTTAACAACACTGTCATCTCAGATTTTCAAAAAATGCTTTTCAACCATAGCTACACAAGCATAAGAGTATTGATAGCTAGCATAGCATTAAGCCTAGCATTCAGCAGGCAACATTTTCACAAAAACAAGAAAAGCATTCAAATAAAATAATTTACCTTAGAAGAACTTCGGATGTTTTCAATGAGGAGACTCTCAGTTAGATAGCAGTCAGATAGAAATCGCTCCGTTTTGTTCATCACGTTTGGCTAAATTCAGTCATTACAACGCAAACTTTTTTTCAAATTTACTCCGTAATATCAACAGAAACATGGCAAACGTTGTTTCGAATCAATCCTCAAGGTGTTTTTCACATATCTTTCGATGATAAATCATTCGGGGCAGTTGACTTTCTCTTCTGAACTAAATGGAAACGTGCATGCACCTGGAGATTACGCAATAGTTTCGACGGAGGACACCGAGCGGACACCTGGTAAATGTAGTCTCTTATGGTCAATTTTCCAATGATATGCCTACAAATACGTCACAATGCTGCAAACACCTTGGGGAAACGACAGAAAGTGTAGGCTCATTCCTTGCGCATTCACAGCCATATAAGGAGACATTGGAACACAGCGCCTCCAAAATCTGGCTCACTTTCTGTATGAAATTTAATCTTGGTTTCGCCTGTAACATTATTTCTGGGGCACTCACAGACAATATCTTTGCAGTTTTGGAAACGTCGGAGTGTTTTCTTTCCAAAGCTGTCAATTATATGCATAGTCGAGCATCTTTTCATGACAAAATATCTTGTTTAAAACGGGAACGTTTTTCATCCAAAAATGAAATACTGCCCCCAGAGGTTCAAGAGGTTAAGGGGATCTGACCTGACCTCAACCCCCTCATTTGCCTAATCCAAAGATGTCCAACCATATCCCTACAGCAATCCTGTGACTTCCTCCCGTCCACCCAGCATATTCCAAAGACATCTGGCCCCCTACAGATAACCATTCACTTCTGACGTAAAAACCAGTCTCTAGTAAAGCAATATACCAAATTTAACCCAGAATCCAACACTTCCAGACAAAGTTCCCCATCCAAGCAAAAAATGTGTTATCAAGACTAAATGTATTATCAAGGCCTTCTCCTTTCGTGTCGGATTCTGACAAATAGAGCACAGTGAGTCACTTTGAGAAGGCACAGTGGCTGTCTAAAATTATATATTTTTCTCAATAGAATCCTCATGATCATTGAGTAGAAGAGGAAGCTAGCTAGTGTGTGGCAGCAGTCAGTCAGTCAGACTGTGTAGGAGTGAATGTAAAGGACAGAGAATGAAACAGACTCCCTATGAGGCTTGCTTCGCACACACTGTCCCTTGAGCCCCAGCTTCGTCTGGCTTGTTACCGTATCCGAAGAGTCGGGAGATTGACAGCCCAGAGGTACTAACACGGCTGTGTTTTTCCATCCACCTTCTTTTGTTTCAGGTTATCAGTAGCCAAGAGGTTCACATGCCAAGAGAGAGAGGACGAAGAGGAAACGAAGAGCGGACACACTCAGGGCGATGAGTCTGGAGCACACAGCATATACTCTTAAAGGTGAGGGACTTTTCATACGCGATTCTCTCTATAATCCTGCTTTCGTTCTCTCCCCGTTTCTCACTCTCTCCCCCTCTTGCTTGCTCTCTCTACCTCCTCACAGACACACACACACACACACAAAGTATGCTTTCCATTCATTACTCCCTGTCCTTGGTTTTTCTATCTTTCTGTATGAAATATGCACAAAATCACTCCAATTATACGGCTAAAATACACATTAATTTCCCTTCTGCACATTGTGGTGTTACTGTTTTGTGAATTGCTTTTAAGTTAAGTTTAGTGTGGCACACTGTGAACCTCCTGCTGTTTGGATGTTCTCCTTTGGTTTCCACAGGGAAGAATGCTTTTCACTCATAGGTTTGAAATAGAACCGGTTTAAACCGGTATATTTATTCATACAAGAGGATTATGTAATGGTTTTCTGTTTACTTAATGTAAATGAGACCGAAGAGCCACTTCTTTTGTAAATGTTTGGTCTTTCGTTGTTGCGTTAGTACAGTAGCTCCAGCCTCATTATAATGGTGGAGAATGAAAGTCAGCCACCCAGGTTACACCAAGTCAAGAGCCCTCAGTGGCACGTAATGACTTGGGTTATTATTCTCTCTCCCATACGTGACGTCCTAGGAAGAAAAAAAATGTATTCTTTTTTTTTTCTTTTTCCATGGGCTCAGTTATATGAACCGTAGCCATCTCTTCCTCCGTTAAATTATTCAAGCTTCGCCCAAACAACACTGAACACGGCCATGTAGAGCACACCATTGCCCAGTCCAGGTGCTTGTTAATAATAGAGCACTACCCTCACCTCAGTGGAAACATTTGTTCATTTGGGTTTTTGCAAACGACCCTCACTAGGCTCGATTTAGATGTAGCTGCTTTTTCATTAGACCAATTCAGGTGACTAGTGCTGAGCAATTAGTGCTTTTTGAGGTCTGTTTGGTATTTTTTATTTTTTTAAATATGGTTTTCGATGTTGATTTAAAGAAAAATATATATATATGTAAAATGCACTATGCATTATGTGGGTTGAATGTTGTAAAACAGAATAAAAATGTACAAGTCCCATTAATGTCGTTGACTGCCCATTACTGCTTTAACACTTAGCCATAATTTATTAACATTATTTTAATAAGATATTTCAGGTGTGTATATTATGTTTTGTTTTGTTCCAAGTCATCTCATCTCTATATGGCTGCTGCCTTGACTGTCTGACAAATCACTATTTTAGTTGTTCTTCAAAGTAAATAAGGCATACTGTTCTGACTGCTGAATACCAACTATTAATCACTTAGATCACGTATTTTCAGGTGGAGATGCATCTGCTCTCCCTCTCTGTGTTTGCTCCACACAGACCAGACAAGTAGGCGCGCAATGGTTTATGGTGATTATAGTTAATTACCACATTTTCTGCGCTATAGTATGTAGCATATTGGCCTGTTGGAAACTACAACTCCCAACTACATCGCACAGTTTGAGCTTGATCAAATTCATCTTTAGAGAAACTGCGCATTGAGCTGACGAGAAAAAAACGGAACAAAATGGAATTCAAATAATTGAACCGATGTTTTTGGTCAATTAGCTGTTTAAAAACCGAAAGATTGCTGAAATGTCGGTTAATCGCTTAGCACTACTGAGTACACAAGCTGTGTGCCTTCATCTTGCCCCTAAAACCACCCAATTATTGCCTCGGCACCAACAGCTGCTCTAATTGGTCGCTATATTGGGTTGAGGCAAAATGGCGGTACAATTAATTAATTCAACTTTGTTAGTCGAGCACAATTTTCACAAAGTAATTTGTTACAGAAAGTTCAACAAAGCTAAGGCCTTAACCTCCCAAGAGCAAGCCTTAGAAAAACTCTCCCAGAAGAAAGGAAGAAACCTGGCAAGGAACCAGATATAGGGGAGAGTCCATCTTCCTCGATTCAGCTGTTCAGGTAATGTCAGTTAAGGTCAGCCAATTGTCCTCTTAAAAGCAGTCAATAGAAGGCTGAAAATGGAAGGATGTTGGACAGAGCAGGGTCACCACTGGTAACTGGATGCTAGACATGGAGTTAAGAGCCATCTAACGAGACACATTCGCACAAAATGACAGCAGGGGTTGCACCGATAAGGAGGAGCAACATCCCATCAGTTATAAACAGAGTGCTGCCAGGGCAGAGGCAAAGGAAACGCATCACCGTTAGGGTTCTCCTAAACCAGCCCCCGCTGTTCATTGTGGCCGTAAAGATGGCTCTTAAAATAATAATTCTATTTCTATGGCTCATAACATCATAAAGCTCTGTGGTAGTGCTCTTCCCATAGCTGTGCCCTTAGGCTGAAAGCCTAATTTAGACTTTAAAAATGGAATCTGATTCCCTAATGTTGACTGGCTTGTTCAATAGTAAATGAGCCCTTTCTAAAACACTGTGGGTGACCTTGGAGAGGACGACACTATGGCTGTGTTTAGACAGTCAACACAATTCTTAGATTTTTGTCACTAATTGGTCAATCGCATCAATCTTTTCACATTAGCTCTTTTCCAGAGCTGATCTGATTGGTCAAAAGACCAATTAGTGAAATCAAGATCAAGATCAGAATTGGGCTGCTTGTGTAAAAGCAGCCTGTGTTCCATTTTCTCCTAGTTTGTAATTATCATGATTTTCAATTTAGTAAAATATCACACACTGCTGTGTGCAACTTTTTAGAAGCAGCCCTCTTTACTGTCTCTGGTCGTCAGATAAATATTAACCCCTGCCGGTTAGCCATGGCACTGTGAAGATTTTATTAAAACATGGAATACTTTATGATGAGTAATGGCCTTGCTGTGTCTCAGCCTGTGGGGTAGATACGATGATGGTGGTCTGAGGTAGTGCCATTGGAGAGTGTGCGACTGTGTTGGAACTGAAGTGTGTGTGTGTGTGTGTGTGTGCGCATACAAGTCTGCAAAGTGCAAACACGTGTGTGTCTGTATGCGCATGAGGCTGTATTCAACAGCACCACCGGCTGATTGTCACGCATGGCTGGCGGCCATCGCACAGGCCTTCATGTGTTATTCTCTGCCACATCCCCCTGCAGGGCTTGCTTATCCACAGCAAAAGGCCCTGAACGGCACAAAAGAAAGAGCACTTTTACACTGAATAAATATTGTATTGGATCAGGTCAAGGCAGATAGACTCTGAGAGAACAGAAGAGGTAGTGGAAAATATTTAACTGGAAAGCTGTAGTTAAACCATTTTAAAATGTTGTTTTAAGCTGGATTTATTTAGAAAAATAAATAAATATATAAGAGATCTTACAGCAATATGAAGCACTCGCTGTGTTAAACTAGAGTATTCTCCATTTAAACATACGCTACCTTACACTGGTATTTACATTTTGTGCGGCCTTTTGAGCATTCTAGTATAGTTGAATAGTTGAAACGCACACACTGAGCAAAAAGTTATTTTGTTGGCATTTACGTATGTCCCCATTACCAGTAAAACATCATCAAAACATATTTCTTTCACTTACTTGCTGTGCTGTTTCATTGTTCATTTGTTCAGTCGTTTCATTCTCAACCCGGATTTCATCATACATGTCAAGCAGTGAAGTTTCACCTCTGTTTTTCACGTGCGCCGAATACAACCGGTGTAGACCTTAGAGCGAAATGCTTACTTACAAGCTCTTAAGCAACAGTGCATTTTTTAAGTTAAAAAAAGGTATGAAGTAAACAATAGATAAGTAAATACAAAAACATAAAGAATAATAGTAGCGAGGCTATATACAGGTGGTACTGGGTCAGAGTCAATGTGCGGGTGCACCGGTTAGTCGGGCTATTTGAGGAAATATGTACATGTAGGATAAGTTAAAGTGACTATGCATAGAGGATAAACAGAGAGTAGCAACGGCTTAAAAGAGCGGTTGTTGGGTGGGTGGCAGGAAACAATGCATAGTTTGGGTAGCCATTTGATTAGCTGTCATGGGTCCTCTAACTCGGGGCGCACTGTCAATGTGTCCGTTTCCATCTTCCATCGAGCTGTGTTTAACATTTAACATAACTAGTCTGCATCGAAGTAGCGGTCCAGGTACCTAGCATCGAGGATGGTGGCGACACAGTAAAGACACTGTTGCCGAGAATTGAATGTTCATTGCTCTACCATAAGCTGCCTCCAATGTCGTTTTAGAGAATTTGGCAGTACGTCCAACCAGCCTCACAAACACAGACCACGTATAACTACACCAGAAAAGGACTTCCACATCCGACTTCTTGACCTGCGGGATAGTCTGATACCAGCCACCTGGACACCTGATGAAACTGAGGAGTATTTCTGTCTTATTTTAAAGCCCCTTTGTATGGAAAAACGAATAGTGATTGGCTGAGCCTTTCTCCCAAGTGGGTGGACCTGGCTCCCAAGTGGGTGGGCCTATGCCTTGCCAGGCGAACCCATGGCTGCACCCCTGCCCAGTCGTGTGAAATCCGATTTCCTTCATGACCTGTAACTCAGTAAAATCGTTGAAATTTTTGCATGTTGTGTTTTATATATTTGTTCAGTATATAACTGCCACCAACTAAAGGTAATTGAAGATCAGAAAAGTGGAGCACTGAATGTTGTGGGAAGAGTCCTGCTGTCAACCATGTGTGAATTTCCACTTGTGTCACACTGCTCAATATTTGATTGAACATTTTCGGGAGGGGGCCTCAGAACAGTTTTGAGTGTGTGAAAAGTTCTTGGATTTTCAGTGACCCATTTTTGAAACCTGTTATTGTGAACAATGCCACTCAAATCCCAGTGGACGTCATTACAGAATGTTTGTAGGGTTGTCTCAGGTGAGTGAGTCCCCTGGTGCTTCACGATTCTAGAGGAGGGAACCCAGCATAGCAGCACATGCACGGAATCCTTTCTATCACGTGTGAAATGAAATCGCTAACTATTGGCTACTTTTCTCTAACCCTTTTGATCTAAATTCAGCCTGCTCCTTTGTGTGTTTCAGAATGCCTGTGACTTAGGAACCTGTGGATGAGGACATCGCTGGAATAACTTGGGTATGGTGCTTATTTTTCGTAGAATCATTATATCTAGATTTATTTCAGTACAGTATGTTTAGCACAGTACAGTATAAAATCACAGTGCAGTTATCACAACCATATTATGTACCTTGTTATAGCCTAACTAGCTTAAATAAAATTGGAGCGTAAGAGGCGAACTTTAGGTTACTTTGCGAGGAATGCAAGTCTAGATATTGCGAGAGGGAGATTACCAAGATTTTTTTTTAAACCTTTTATTTAACTAGGCATGTCAGTTAAGAACAAATTCATATTTACAATGATGGCCTACCGGGTAACAGTGGGTTAACTGCCTTGTTCAAGGGCAGAACGATAGATTTCTACCTTGTCAGCTCAGGGATTCGTTCTAGCAACCTTACTGGCCCAATGCTCTAACCACTAGGCTACCTGCCGCCCCGAAATATACAGTGCATTAGAAAAGTTTTCAAACCCCTTGACTTTTTCCACATTTTTTTGTTACTCTAAAATGTATTTTAAGCTTTTTTTCCCTCGTCAATCTACAATCTACACCCATAATGACAAAGCCAAAACTGGTTTATAGATTTTTTTGCAAATTTATTTAAAAACAAATCACATTTACATAAGTATTCAGACCCTTTACTTAGTTTAAGCACCGTTGGCAGTGATTACAGCCTTGAGTCTTCTTGGGTACGACGCTACAAGCTTGGCACACCTGTATTTGGGGAGTTTCTCCCATTCTTCTCTGAAGATCTTCTCAAGCTCTGTCAGGTTGGATGAGGAGTGTTGCTGCACAGCTATTTTCAGGTTTCTCCAGAGATGTTCGATTGGGTTCAAGTCCGGCATCTGGCTGGGCCACTCAAGAACATTCAGAGACTTGTCCCGAAGCCACTTCTGCATTGTCTTGGCTGTGTGCTTAGGATCGTTGTCCTGTATGAAGGTGAACCTTTGCTCCAGTCTCAGGTCCTGAGCCCTCTGAAGCAGGTTTTCATCAAGAATCTCTCTGTACTTTGCTTCATTAGTCTCCCAGTCGTTGCTGCAGAAAAACATCCCCACAGCATGATGCTACCACCACCATGTTTCACCATAGGGATGGTGCCAGGTTTCCTCCAGACGTGACGCTTGGCATTCAGACCAAAAAGTTCAATCTTGGTTTCATCAGACCAGAGAGTCTTGTTTCTCATGGTCTGAGAGTCTTTAGGTGCCTTTTGAGAAACTCCAAGCGAGATGTCATGTGCCTTTTTACTGAGGTGTGGCTTCCGTATGGCCACTCCACCATAAAGGCCTGATTGGTGCTACGGAGATGGTTGTCCTTCTGGAAGGTTTTCCCATCTCCACAGAGGAACTCTGGAGCTCTGTCAGTGACCACCTCCCTGACCAAGTCCCTTCTCCCCCGATTGCTCAGTTTGGCCGGGTGGCCAGCTCTTGGAAGAATCTTGGTTGTTCCAAACTTCTTCCATTTAAGAATGATGGAGGCCTCTGTGTTCTTGGGGACCTTCAATGCTGCAGAGATGTTTTGGTACCCTTCCCCAGATCTGTGCCTTGGCACAATCCTGTTTTGGAGCTGTGGGACATTAAATAGACAGGTGTGTGCCTTTTCAATCATGCCCAATCAATTGAATTTACTAGAGCTGGAATTCAATTGTTTTTTTTAACATCTCAAGGATGATCAATGGAAACAGGATGCACCTGAGCTCAATTTCAAGTCTCATAGCAAAGGGTCTGAATACTTATATAAATAAGGTATTTCAGTTTTTTATTTTTAATATCAATCATACATTCATGAAGCCCTTTTTACATCAGCCGATGTCACAAAGTGCTGTACAGAAACCCAGCCTAAAACCCCAAACAGCAAGCAATGCAGATGTAGAAGCACAGTGGCTAGAAAATCTCCCTAGAAAGGCTAAACCTAGAGAGGAACCAGGCTCTGAGGGATGGCCAGTCCTTTTCTGGCTGTGCCGGGTGGAAAATATAACAGTACATGGCCAAGATGTTCAAACGTTCATAGATGACCAGCAAGGTCAGATAATAATAATCACAGTGGTTGTAGCTGGTGCAACAGATCAGCACCTCAGGAGTAAATGTAATGCTTTTCATAGCTGAGCATTCAGAGTTAGAGACAGCAGGTGCGGTGGAGTAAGCGAGTCGAAAACAGTAGGTCTGGGACAAGGTAGCACGTCCAGTGAACAGGTCAGGGTTCCATAACAGGTCATAGTTCTACAGCTGCACCATCAAGAGCAACCTGACTGGTTTGTTCACCTCTGGTATGGCAACTGCTCGGCGTCCAACTGCAAGGCACTACAGAGGGTAGTGTGAACGGCCCAGTACATCACTGGAATCAAGCTTCCTGCCATCCAGGACCTCTATACCAGGCAGCGTCAGAGGAAGGCCCAAAATATTGTCAAAGACTCCAGCCACCCTAGTCATAGACTGTTCTCTCTGCTAAGCACGGCAAGCGGTACTGGAGCGACAAGTCTCGGTGCAAGAGGCTTCTAAACAGCTTCTACCCCCAAGCCATAAGACTCCTGAACATCTAATCAAATGGCTACCCAGACTATTTGCATTGCCCTCCCCCTTCCCTCTTTTACACCGCTGCTACTCTGTAGTTATCATCAATGCATAGTCACTTTAATAACCTACATGTACATATTACCTCAGCTAACCGTCTGCACATAGACTCTGTACCGGTACCCCCCTGTATATAGTCTCGCTATTGTTATTTCATTGTAGCTCTTTAATTACTTGTTATTTTTATTTCTTATTCTTATCTGTATTTTTTAAAACTTCATTGTTGTTTAGGGGCTTGTAAGTAAGCATTTCACTGTTGTATTCATCGCATGTGACTAATAAAATTTGATTTGAAGACAGGAGAAATACTCCAGATATAAGACTGACCCTAACCCCCCGATACACAAACTATTGCATCATAAATGCTGGAAGCTGAGACCGGAGGGGTCGGGAGACACTGTGGCCCCATCCGATGATACCCCCTGACAGGGCCAACCAGGCAGGATACAAACCCACCCACTTTGCCAAAACGCATCCCCCACACCACTAGAAGGATATATTCAAACCACCAACTTACTACCCTAAGACAAGGCTATATCCCACGAAGATCTCCCCCACGGCATGAACCCAATGGGGGCGCCAACACGGACAGCAAGATCACGTCAGTGACTCAACCCACTCAAGTGACGCACCCCTCCTAATGTGCAAACATTTCTATAAACCTGTTTTCACTTTGTCATTTTGGGGTATTGTGTGTAGATTGCTGAGGAATTGTTATTTATTTAATACATTTTGGAATAAGGCTGTGAAGTAACAAAATGTGGAAAAAGTCAAGGGGTCTGAATACTTTACGAAGGCACTGCATGTGCACGGTTCTTTCTGCCTGCACCCTCCCCTCTCTCCCTTGCGATGGCTCGCCAGCTCTTTCTCTTTGCTTATGATGCGAGTGTGTGTTAGGTTTTCATTCTGTGCTTGTAGAATATCCTATTCATTGATGAAAGGCCCTGCTGTACTTAAGTTGCAAAACATTGCAAGCCAAGAAATTGTGAGATACAGTGTTTGTTTGCTGATAGATAGGCCTAGTACATGGTTCTGACGCTGTCTGTCTGGTGGCCGACCTGCCTATACTGTACCCCTCCCCTCTCTCTCCATCCCTAGCTAGCTTGCTATGAATGATGCAGGTGTTTGTTCTTGGAAGTACGGCAACTAATCTGTATCCTCCGTACCCAAAATACTGAATCTTAGGAGTCAATTCCTTGTGGACTCGAATCTTAACACTCAGAAATGGGAAATGTCGACTCTCCATCATTGTTAACAGTTGGAAAAATGGCAGAGAAAGGCAAGCGACAGCAGTGAAGTCCTGTATGGCAATTCTTTGAGAAGTTAAATGAGGAAGTGTAAACTTTGCAGTAGTGATGCACCGATATGACATGTTTGGCCGATTTAGCGGCCTTTTAAGCATTGTAGTACAGTTGAATAGTTAACACACACACATGGATGCAGAGGTCTAAGGCACTACATCTCAATGCAAGAGGAGTCACTACAGTCCCTGGTTTAAATCCAGGCTGTACCACATCCGGCCGTGATTAGGAGTCCCATAGGGCGGCGCACAATTGGCTCAACGTCGTCCGGGTTTGGCCGGGGTAGGCCGTCATTGTTAATAAGAATTTGTTCTTCACTGACTTGTCCAGTTAAATAAAGGTTACACGCACACCACACTGACCAAAAAGTTATTTTGTTGGCATTTACGTATGTCCCTGTTACCAGAAAAACAATCAAAACCTATTTCTTTCAATTTACTTGCTGTGCTGTTTCATTGTTAATTTGTTTAGTCCTTTCAGTCTGAACCAGGATTTCTATGAAACGCCGTTTCGGTCTTTGCGTGTCAAAAAAGATACACTATTTGACGTGTCAAATAACACTATTTGACCAATCAGGACCTGAATATGACAGCACATCACATAATTTAACACATTCATTAATTTTCTACGTAGTTAATGCACATTGATTACGCTGTCACAACGGTTCATCGATAAGTATGCTAGGATGCTGGTAAAATTAGCTCGCACACCTACAGTGCTGGTCATAAAAAGCTAGCTAGCTCATGGATGCAAACAATGTTCTTCCCCATAAACATAGCACATTTACACAATTTGTTATAGTAGCATAGCTAGGTGTCATCTAAAATAACCCTAATTTACAAGACAGTTATTTGATTAATGGTGGTCGGACCCATCTATGTGAAGCTAGCCACAATAGTGGATTTGCAGTTAGCCTTAAATCAAAGTATGGCATAATTCTACTATTTGTATTCATTTGCATCACTGTCAATTATATACTTTTATTTTGAAGGCAAACCGCAAATTCCACTATTGTGCCTAATCCTTATTGTGGCTAGCTTCACAACACAATCCGGTCCAGTCGAGCCTCACTAGCCAGATGAAGCTAGCTGGTTGCTTATAACGTTAGCTTTGGGCAAAAGGGTTAAGTAGCTGGTTAGCTATTTATATTCATGAACTGAAGTTAATTTTCAATAGGCAAACAAGTGGCAACCTAGCTAATACTTACAAGGATTCCTAAATCATTGCTAAGAATAATGAAAATGACTGCAGTTTCTGCTGGTCATTGTTTTCAGGCTGGTTGTATTGGTGCTAGCTAGGTACCAAGCTAAAGCTAGCTACCCCAGAAGTTGCGGTCGAACAAATGATGCTTTATTGCCAACGCGGTATTGTAAACACATTGTTTGTGGCCGGTGTTTGCTTGTTTGCAGCCTTTTTTTTACAGCTTTGACAGTGCTACTGTATATTATTTGACACACAAATAACCCAAACGGCGTTCCATAGTATGTATGTTGACAAGCTAATAGCAGTGACTCTCTTACTGTGAAACTCCAGTAGGGCAACGTCTGAAAAATAGCGCACTTGGTAGTGTGTACCGGTGCTCGACCAGTCGGTCGAAAGCCAACATCACCCACGACAGAGAACGGTTGATTGTCAATGGCAATGAATTCCATTATCTTGGCTTTAATGGATTTCGCCTTTGAGTTGTCTCGCTTAAATTTTCTTACTCTTTCAAATGACTGCTGGACTTGTTGAATGCTCACTCCACACAGCAGACATTGTGGGCTAGGTTAGGAATGCTGTGTTGCATGTGTTGCTCCAACTTTTTATGTGGTGTCATTACATCATGTACCACCTACATTATATAGGTATCCACGTCAGCTTTGACATCGGTTTTGCACATCTTCTTTAAACTAGACATCGGGCCGATGTTGGCATTTTTAACTAATTTCGGCCGACTCCAATATGTTCACCGATATATTGTGCACCCTACTTTGCAGCAATGGTAGTACAGGTGCAAGGCTTAAACTTTTTGAAAGGGACGCAGTGTGAGACCCAAACCGTTGCTGGCAGAAGGATTGTGAATTGAGACGTGGAATTTTCTGACCTTTTCGTATGGTTTTGATGAAAAACTGATGATTACAAAAAAAGGCGGTTTAAACGTGAAGATATTAGGGATGTGACAAATGGAAAATATGTATCTGCTCCTGTGTGTCATTATTTTAAGGTGGAAGAGCTGTGTTTTCCTATAATGATGATGCCGTTTAGTTTATTTTCAAGTCGTTTTAGAAAATGGGATTTTGTGGTGTGAAAATCTTTAAAAAAATATATATATATATTTTCGAAAACATATTTTACATTGCTTATATTACCATAAATAAAACAATGAATGTTTTATGGTGTGCGAGTGTTGCGCCTTTTCCTTTTCAATGATGTCGGCTTGTGGCATCTATTTAATCTCTTGCAGCATGTCAGTATCATCATGCATCAGCTCAGAATAGTTTATTAGATTTCATGTCACGTACACGAGTATGTCAGTGACTCTGCTTTGCTATAGTGTGCTGTATTCAATTTGACTTTGTTCTAAATACCGCTGTACCTGCTAGCAACTACTATTGAGATGTCATCCTCCTTTTAATCAGAATCATTTCATTTGATGTGCTGTAATTTCAGACATACACTCACGATTCCTTTACCTGACTGGCTCTGTGCTGTAATTGCATCTGATCATTCATTCCAAGGCTGATTAACTTGTGCACTCATTTACCCAGACCCCCTGTGTCTCATTCAAATACTGTCTTTAGGTAAATGGCATTCCAAAATGTTCATGTTCCAATTGAGGGCTGTCACTTCAGATTCACTGTAAGTGATTTCATCTCTGATAAGCTGAAGTTTGACTTCCTTTTATAAGATATCGTAAACTTGGCCTTAGTCAGTTATAATAATGGTGTTTTTCAGGCAGAGCTTTAACATACAAGACCCATCAGAAAATAAATACTGATTTGGGGGATTTTCACAAAATGTAATGAATTGAATGGTCATTTGGAGGATGGATTGTTGACGTTTGACATTTTGTATCTAAAAGCATAATTGAGAAATAATTAATCGAAGTTGGCATATGACATTTTGGCCTTACCCAGGCCTCCTTTAAGACTCCATAATGTTTTATCTCTCTGCAATCTTACTCCATCCCATTGACCTTCTGATTTTGTCTGTATTCTAGCATCGCAACTTTATATAGAATTGGAAAACAAGACATAGCGGTGATTGGCTTTCCTCCATCTTTTTTTGTTTTTGCTTGCCCAGATAACATTACATGCAGAACTATGTTTCATGAACGGAAGATAATCAAGCAAACATCTGCTCCTCAGTTGGCAATGGTGGTTGTGTGAAATTTGCATAAAGTAGAGCTCAACTTTTTCTACTGCTCTGCTAGCAGGGTTCTCACCGCTCACCTTCCCACAATCCCCTGCACATTTCTCAGCGTGCCCTCGCTGAAAATGAACGGAGGCAGTACTTCTCTTGCTGACGCCTTTATCTGGTAAAAACACACTGTTAGACTGAAGAGGGGGTTGAGACCTTACTATATTCCACAATAACGTTTTCCTAATCATTATTTATTTCACAATGCTCTCATCAGGGATACAAATGGTTGTCCTTCAATCTACCTTTTTTCTATCTGAACCTCTTGAAATGATTTCTATGGCTTACACTGCAATGAGTGCATCAGACTGGCATGAGCAACATTGTATAATGGATATAGAGAGGACTACAGTATCCTAGTCTGTGCTGGCAGGAAGCATAGGCAGCTCTATGGTGTTTCTCCACTCACTGGCAATTGGATCCACAGGGCTATAGAGTGACTCAGCGGAAGCCAAGTTATCAATCAGAATGGATATAGTGACGCGTCCTTCTCTTGTTCAGCTTTAAGCTTTTTAGTCATTTATGACCACTAGTGTGTGTGTGGGTGTCGGTGTGCCTGTGTTCGTAAAAGTACCTTCCGGTGCATCAGTGTGTGCTTGTGGTCCATGGTTTAGATTTTGGTAGGAAATGAATCCCCCCCCCCCCCCCCCCCCAACGAATGTGGCTTGTTTTCCCATTCTAAACTTAGCCCACTATAATCAATTCTGCCAGCCCGTGGACTGGAGTTTAAGAGTTCCTCTATTGGAAACACACTTCTGCTTGTAATCAATCGTAGGCTTGAGGGCATGCTCAGATTTTCCTCTCTTTCTATTGCACATATACACATACTCTGCAGGCAGAATTCTGAGAGCAGATATTTTAAAAGCCCTCCACATCACAACACATAAATTGACATGTGTATGATGTTCATTTGAAGTGGCATCCCAAACCCCTCCCTCCACTCTCCACCACTAACAGTCTGCACCAGGCAGCCACTTTCTTTACTGTCCAATGCTGCTGCTCTCAAAGCCCTATTGATTCAAACCACTTTTTCGTTGCAGCCACTTTAGGAGAGAGCGAGAGCGGGCAGAGTAGAGAGCCAGGGAGAGAGAGAATGGTTGTGTGAGAGAGGGAGAGAAAGACTGGGGAACTGGACACAGACCTTTACAGCTGGGTTTTTGCACAGAGCAGGACTCAGGGCTGCTGCTACTTCCACCACATCTAATGCTTGTCTCCTGGCAGGAATAACAGAACGGACAGACAGACTGACGCTGAACGCCAAGGATGACGAGCGCTGCCCCGGCCAGGAAGCCTTACCGCAAGGCTCCGCCTCAGCACCGCGAGACACGAAACAGCCTGCCCTTGTTTCGAGAGGACCTTAGTGGGAGCACGCTGCCTGCCCACACCGCTGGCCCTAACCTGCCTGACCCCTGCCAGGTAATTCGCATTCCAAACCATACCCCAGGTTTTCAGCGATCAAGGTTCACAGACCCCTACCCGAAATGCCCAGTTAGTCCTGAGGGCCGCAATATATTCTCCCCCTCCTGGTCTCTGCTCTCGGACAGCGAACTGGATGTCTCCAGCCTGTCTAGCCTGGAGCTTACCGTCCTGCCCCCACCCCGCATCTTCAGCCATGGAGGTATCACCGTGGGCGTCACTGCCAACCAGACACCCAGGGATCTACAGGGGACGAGCCACTTCTTGAGCCGCAGTGAGGGCTTACTCGCTCTATCTGGAGACGAGGACCTCAGCTCAGAGGACTCCCAGAGAGGTGGCCACTCCGCCTCCATAGCCCAGTCCAGTCGTAGCATGGAGCGCTCGCTGGCCTTCAAGGACAATGCAGAGATCCTGGTGCCCAGAGGTGGTCAGCACCACCAGCAGACATCCTTCCAGAGACCGGCCCTCCCTCCTAAGGGGATCCTAAAGCAGCCCAACCAGCTGGGCGCACACTTCTCAGACCTCAGGAAGTCCAAGTCTGTTGAAATGCTGGGCCAGAGCCGTGGCCGGAAACCCGAGAGCAAGTCTCTGGACAGGGAGACTGAGAGGAAGGATCTGTGCAAGACCTCTTCTATCAGACAGGTTTCCCCATCTTCTACCTCATCCAGCTCAGCGCCCTCAGAGAGAAAGATACAGTTTCTGGAAAATAAGTTGAAATTCTCCAACTTCCTAAATGATGTCACCACTAGGGTCATCTGCCCTGCCAGAATGCAGATGCTGGGTGGAAAAAAGCAAGAGGCCCCAAGACCAGCTAAGGGTAACCAGCACCAGTCACAGAATGC
This sequence comes from Oncorhynchus masou masou, assembly GCF_036934945.1. Taxonomy (NCBI): domain Eukaryota; kingdom Metazoa; phylum Chordata; class Actinopteri; order Salmoniformes; family Salmonidae; genus Oncorhynchus; species Oncorhynchus masou. The sequence continues at coordinate 59,574,210 of NC_088235.1, forward strand.
CCCCCAGACTCCTGAAGTGAAGAAGCGAGGAGCCGAGAGGAAATCTGAGAAGAGCCGGCCGTGGGACGAGTGGTCCTCGGCGCTGAACAGGGACAGGCCTTCCAGGAAGGACAAAGAGGGCCGGCCCAAGACCTGGCGCATCCCCCTTAGGAAGGACAGCCCCGACCAGGATGCAAAGAAGCGCAGGGCAGACCCTCTCAGGGCAGACCCCCATCGAGAGGGAGCAAGGCCCAAAATGGAGGGGCCCATCTACAGTCATGTGGGGGGTGGAGGGGACTCCAGCTCCCGACGCAGCAGTGAGACTGATTGGGAGGACAAGAGTCGGCAAGGGGAGCATCACCAGCAACAACAGCACCAGGCCTCTCAGCTGGAGACCAGGACACAGCACAAAGACACTATGAGTAGACCCACAGCTAAATACGTGCCCCAGCCTCCTCAATCTGAGAGGGAACAAGTGACAACTGTATCACAACACAGCTCTTTTTCAATTTTATCACAGATCAAGGTATGTGAGGAGAATTTCTCCTTCTTCCCCCCGTTCATTGTTGTACGCCTTCCAGAAAAATAATTGGAAGCCTTCTCAACCAATTTCTGTGTATTGTGTCGAGAGATGATTCAACCTGCGAGTTGCTTAGCTACAACTCTAGTTATATTATAAATAGAAATTACATTCGCCATTAACGGAAGGTAAGTCATCTCCCTAGATGGCTTGAAAGAGCGTTCAAGTGGCATTCACTAGCCAGCATTCTAGTTCAATCCAAACCGAAAAGTTCAGTCTTGTGCAGCTGTGTCATGTGAGTCTATCATTTTACTTTTAGATATCTTTATTTTATTGTACGGTATTCTGCTCTAGCTACAGTTGCAGCCAAATATATTGGCACACTTTCACTTTTCTTAATTTTTTTTTTTTTTTTTAATTCTAAAATAATTAGAAATTGAAACGTGTCTGTTCTCATCTTGTTATTCGATTGTCAACATTGCAGAACCAATTTTATTTTTGTTAACTTAAGACAAATGGACACATTTTTGGCAAGCTAGTACTCGGTTGCACAGCTTTTGGTCAAGATAACTGCCAACAAATGCTTCTTGGAGTCACCAATGAGCTTGCTGGGCATTTCTACTGATAATTTTGCCTACTTTTCAGCAGCAAATTGCTCTAATTTTTCAAAGTTTGAGGGGTGCCCTCCACCAACTGCTTTTTTCAGCTCTTGCCATAGGTTATGGATGTGATTCAGATCTGGACTCTTTGCTGGCCACTCCAACAGTCCAACATCTCTTTTTGAACCATTCCTGGGTGCTTTTTGGTGCGTGTTTGGGGTCGTTGGCTTGGTGCAAGACCCAAAACCATCAATGGAGACCCAGTTTTTGGACACTAGGTTGAACACAGGACCCCAAAACACATGATTGGCTGATTTCATGTCTTGCACACGTTAAAGGCACCCAGTACCAGAGGCAGCAAAGCAATGCTACAGCATTGTCGAACCTCCCCCATGTTTGATTGTAGGGAGGGTGTTTTTCTTAAATTGAAAACTTAATTTAGTCATCAGTAAATACAGCACTGATCTCTATAGTCAAAGAACTTCAATTTAGTTGAATTAGTCCATAGATCATTTCCTCCGGGATTTAGGCTGGTTTAGGTGGGTTTCATGCATCAATCGGGCTTTCTTGTGTCTCCTTCCACAGTGAGGTCTTCCTATGTTAACCAACAACCAAATGAAGCATTCAAAGAAATGTACACCCTCCCTATAATCAAACATGAGGGAGGTTCGACAATGCTGTGGGGTTGCTTTGCTGCCTCTGGTACTGTGAGCCTTGAATGTGTGACGTCATGAAAAATGAAGCATTCAAAGAAATGTACACCCTCCCTATAATCAAACATGAGGGAGGTTCGACAATGCTGTGGGGTTGCTTTGCTGCCTCTGGTACTGTGAGCCTTGAATGTGTGACATCATGAAATCAGCCAATTATGAAGGTGTTTGAGTGTAATGTTCAACCTTGTGTCCAAAAGCTGTCTCTGTTGAAGGTTGTGGGTCTTCCAGCAGGACAACTCCAAAGAAACATCAAAAGCACACTGGAATAGTTCAATAAAAAACAGTGGACTGTTCTGGATTGGCCAGAGGAGAGGCCATAACCTATGGCAAGAGCTGAAAACAGCAGTTGGTGGAGGTTACCCCTCCAACATTGAAGAATTAAAGCAATTTGCTGCTGAAAATCTGCAAAATTGCCAGTAGAAAGGTTCAGCAAGCTCAAAGATGGCTAAAATAAGAGTTGGTCTGCTGTTATCTTGGCCAAAGGCTGTGCAACCAAGTTCTAGCTCCGGAGTGCCAAAATGTTGTCCATGCAGTTTACTATTTTAATTTAGAAAATAAAGACAAACTTAGGTTTACAAAAATATAATTGGTTCTGCAATGACGAAAATCGAATAACAACGTGTGGGGACCAAATATTTTTTTTTTAAATTATGCCTCTAACGATTATTCTTAATTATTAAAGTGCAATTATCCTACAGAGATGAGACTACCATATTCTTAAATCTAATGCTGATAACTAGCCTCTTAAGTGCTGTAGATGTGCAGATGGCCCCTCTGTGTAAACGGATGGCTTTTTTAGTTGGCAGAATGACAGGGGCTGTCAAATTGATTTCATAGCTCCATGAGTCGTGTACTTATTGACCTATGCAGCTAAGAGAGACACAATTTAAACTTATGCCCTGGCTGCTCATCTCTGTAAACCTTTGACTTCAACAGAAATGTGGCTAACACTGAAAACTACCAAGGAATCTGTGCAGTGCAAAATTCTTTATTATAAACATAGAACCTGTGTACAATTTATGCTTCAATTCTACCTTGAAAGCCAGTGATTGTTGACATTGTGGATTGTTGTCAGAGTGCGTCTCAGCTTTTTCCAAGGTCTGCTCACTGCCCGTCTCGGTCAATGCCTCAAGGTTGTAGATAGCCTTTTTAAAAGTAATTACCAATGTTTTCCCCCATATGGCAGAGTTTGCTAGGGCAGCTGAGATTTTATGTTTTTTTTTCTTGACAATGCTTTATGCTCAGGAAATTACAGCCAGTCCAGCAAAATCTCTGTTTTGTTGCAAACATATCCACAATGGCCAAATGTAATGGGATGTTTCTGTTGTTGCAGGACTCCTTATCAGATGCAGACAGGATCAAGTAAGTGGTTATTTTATCTCCTTATGCTTACTTTGGTAAATATATGTTGTGTGTTCTGTGAAATGCTTCAGCCACAGGATTGAAACTTCCCAATTTTGACTTAGTTTAAACAAACAGAAAAAAGTAAACTTATGCATGTCTTGGCATGGTTCTTTGGCGATGGGTTTCTGTGTCTATTTGGCTGCCTCACTTTGAGCCCAGTGTTGACACCTCTACAGTGTACTGTATAACTCTGTCTTTACTGTGTGTGAAGCTGTAGCCCTGGGTGGCAAGACCTGATTGGCAGTGGGTAGATAGGCTGCTTATAGTGGACAGCCAGGTTGGCACCGAGCCATGGCCACAGCCAGCCTTTCACTGGAACCCCCCAGCTGCTCCGGTCTAGACGCTTTCTGGGGAGAGGAAGCCGGACAGGCCACACTCTGTGTTTTTACATGTAGTCCTCTTTAAAACAACCGATCCCAGTCCTCTTTAAAGTGAACGCTGGGTTGGGCCTCTCCAGTGGCGCAGGGGATGAAAGGCACTGTAGTAATGCCGCAGGGCTAGAGGCGTTACTACAGACCCAGGTTCATTCCCGGGCTGTGTCACAACTGGCCGTGGCCGGGAGTCCCATAGGACACCGCACAATTGGCCCATTGTTGACCAGGTTAAGGGAGGGTTTGGCCGGAGGGGGGGCTATACTTGGCTCATCATGCCCTAGCGACTCCTTGTGGCAGGCCAGGCACCTATAGGCTGACCCTGGTTGCCAGTTGAATGGTGTTTCTTCTGACACTTTGGTGCAGACTGGCTGCCGGGTTAAGCTGGCGGGTGTTAAGGGTAATTTTTTTTGGAGGACGCATGACAACCCCCTTCGCCTCTCCTGAGCCCGTTGTGGAGTTGCAGCGATGAGACACGATTGAAATTTGGGGAGAATAAAGGGGGTAAAAATAAGCTAAATAACTATTCTTTGTATTCACACTGCCCTTGCCTTTATAAGAGGACTCAACTCTTTTGCCAGTTCACTTCATCTATTTTGTGGTCCGAGTCCTCTTTGCATTCACATTGCTATGTTTGGAGAGGAACCAAGATCTTTTTCCAACATTCACTCAATGTACTGTGGGTTTTTACGAAGTGCAGGACAAGCCATTCCATCAGAATGTGTTATGGAACAGCGAAATATACCTACTTCAAGTGCATTCGGAAAGTGTTCAGACCCCTTGACTTTTTATTTTATGTTACAGCCTTATTCTAAAATGGATTAAATATGTTGTTTTCCTCATCAATCTAAACACAATACCCCATAATGACAAAGCGAAAACAGGTCTTTAGAAATGTTTGCAAATGTATTAAAAATAAAAACCGATAGCTTATTTACTTAAGTTTTCAGATCCTTTGCTATGAGACTCAAAATTGAGCTCCGGTGAATCCTGTTTCCATTGATCATCCTTGAGATGTTTCTACAACGTGATTGGAGTCCACCTGTGGTAAATTCAATTGATTGGACATGATTTGGAAAGGCACACATCTGTCTATATAAGGTCCTGAAGTTGACGGTGCATATCAGAGCAAAAACCAAGCCATAAGATCAAAGGAATTGTCCAAAGAGCTCAGAGACAGGATTGTGTCGAAAGCACATACCTGGGGAAAGGTACCAAAACATTTCTGCAGCATTGAAGGTCCCCAAGAACACAGTGGCCTCCATCATTCTCAAATAGAAGAAGTTTGGAACCAACAAGACTCTTCTTAGAGCACGCCGCCTGACCAAACTGAGCAATTGGGGGAGACCAAGAACCCAATCGTCACTCTGACAGAGCTCCAGAGTTCTTCTGTGGAGGTGGGAGAACCTTCCAGAAGGACAGCCATCTCTGCAGCACTCCAATAATCAGGCCTTTATGGTAGAGTGGCCAGACGGAAGCCACTCCTTTCTAAAAGGCACATGACAGCCTGCTTGGAGTTTGAAAAAAGGCACCTTAATGACTCTGACCATGAGAAACAAGATTCTTTGGTCTGATGGAACCAAGATTGAACTCTTTGGCCTGAATGCCAAGCGTCACATCTGAAGGAAACCTGGCACCATTTCTATGGTGAATCATGATGGTGGCAGCATAATGATGTGGGGATGTTTTTCAGCGGCAGGGACTGGGAGAGGGAAAGATGAACGGAGCAAAGTACAGAGAGATCCTTGATGGAAACCTGCCCCAGAGCGCTCAGGACCTCAGACTGGGGCAAAGGTTCACCTTCCAACAGGACAACGACCCTAAGCACGCAGCCAAGACAATGCAGGAGTGGCCTCGGGACAATTCTCAATGTCCTTGAGTGGCGATTTGAACATCTCTGGAGAGACCTATTTTTTTAGAACTATTTTTCTCCATTATAGGATAATAGTGAAGACATCAAAACTATGAAATAACACTAATAGAATCATGTAGTAATCAAAAAAGTGTTTAACAAATCAAGATATATTTTATATTTGAGATTCTTCAAAGTAGCCACCCTTTGCCTTGACAGCTTTGCACATGCTTGGTATTCTCTCAACCAGCTTCATGAGGTAGTCACCTGGAATTACATTTCAATAATCAGGTGTGCCTTGTCAAAAGTTCATTTTTGGGATTTCTTTCCTTAATGCATTTGAGCCAACCAGTTGCGTTGTGACAAGGAAGTGGTGGTATACAGAAGATAGCCCTATTTGGTAAAATACCAATTCCATATTATGGCAAGAACTGTTCAAATAAGCAAAGAGAAATGACAGTCCATTATTTTAAGAAATTCAAATCAGTCAATCAGGAAAATTTCAAGAACTTTGAAAGTGCAATTGCAAAAACCACTAGCTCTCATGAGGACCGCCACAGGAAAGGAAGACCCACAGTTACCTCTGCTACAGAGGATAAGTTAACTAGTTACCAACCTCAGAAATTGCAGTCCAAATAAATGCTTCACAGATTTCAAGTAACAGACACATCTCAATATCAACTGTTCAGAGGCCTTCATGGTTGAATTTCTGAAAAGAAACCACTACTAAAGGACACCAATAAGAAGAGACTTGCTTGGGCAAAGAAACACGAGCAACGGACATTAGACAGGTGGAAATCTGTCCTTTGGTCTGAGTCCAAATGTTAGGTTTTTAGTTCCAACCGCTGTCTTTGTGAGATGCAGAGTAGGTGAATGGATGGTCTCTGCATGTGTGGTTCCCACCGTGAAGCATGGAGGTGGTGGTTTGGGAGTGCTTTGCTGGTGACACTGATTTATTTAGAATTCAAGACACACTTAACCAACATGGCTACCACAGCTTTCTGCAGTGATATTCCCACTAAGCGCAAACCAGATGGGATTTCATTTGTTTTTCAACAGGACAATGACCCAAAACACACATCCAGGCTGTGTAAGGGCTATTTGACCAAGAATGAGAGTGATGTGGTGCTGCGTCAGATGACCTGGCCTCCACAATCACCCGACCTAAACCCAGTTGAGATGGTTGGAATTAGTTGGACCGCAGAGTGAAGGAAAAGCAGCCAACAAGTGCTCAACATACGTGGGAACTCCTTCAAGGCTGTTGGAAAAGCATTCCAGGTTAAGCTGGTTGAGAGAATGCCAAGAGTGTGCAAAGCTGTCATCAAGGCAACGGGTGGCAACTTTGAAGCATCTCAAATAGAACATATATTTTGATGTAACACTTTTTTGGGTACTACATGATTCCATATGTGTTATTTCATAGTTTTGATGTCTTCACTATTATTGTACAATGTAGAAAATAGTGAAAATAAAGGAAAACCCATAGGTAGGTGTGTCTAAACTTTAATGTTTCTATAAACCTGTTTTCCCTTTGTCATTATGGGGCATTGTGTCTAGATTGATGAGGAAATAAAAATGTAATCCATTTTAGAATAAGGCTGTAACGCAACAAAATATGGAAAAAGTCCAGGGGTCTGAATAGTTTCCAAATGCACTGTACATTTTAATAGCAAATATTGCATTTAGTTAAAAGGTGAGACATAATATTTGCAATCAGAAAATACTATTAAAATAGTATTATTTTAATAGTATATTATTGGTAACAGAATAAATAGCATAAGAATAACCACTGATTAAATAATGCTGTAATTGAAAATTGTACACCATTGTGGGCCCCTTTTAAGAGCTAGAAATGATTTTGTACCCAATGTTGTGATTCTCACCAAATATGTTGGTTTCTTCTCACACTATTTAAACCCCACAATCGAATGAACAGTTTATGAAGCTCTTAGTCTATAGATCACATATACCAAACAAATAATCTGAACTAAAAACTCAAACATTTTTACTGTCTGTGCATCCTTGAAGATCGCTAATCAATATCCAAAAACAGCACAAGTTTTTTTCGGCGAACCTGGGGTGTAATCATTGGCCAAACAGTGAACTAAAACAAGAGTTTCTATTGGACAAATTCAGGTAGGTTTCTCCCCGTTCTGTCTGCTTCCGTTTAAGAAATGCTTCGCAACAGAATTTGCATAATGAATACGACCCTACATATCATCTTCTCTATTTTGTGGCACCAATGTGAAGGGTTATGGCAGGGGAAATGGCGTTGCAGTAATCTAGTGTGTATGCGGGAATAATGACAAGGGAACCTGCAGAGCTTTGTGTTCACATTGCCTAAAAAATAGGGAACCGGACCATGGAATTCAAGTGAAACGAACTCTCGAGATGGTCTCAGTTCGGTTTGCTTCGTGGGCTCTTTTGAAGGGTCGGAGTTCCTTTGGATTCTTCACGCTGCACCAAAAAATAAGCGAATCGCACTTAGTTCACAAAAATTGGCTGAAAGTGACCAAGTGTGAATACACCCTCAGACACCCAGCCTCTGCGTCAGTAGCACTGAGACGGAACGGAGGGAGGGTTCATAGAGATGTGGGAGATCCCATCTGGTGCGATGATGACTCGGCCCTGCGGTGTATTCGAATGGGCACTGCACAGGTGGGCGAACGGAAGAGGAGCAGGTTGCTGTTAGCACCAACATCTGTCAACCACACAACCCTCCTCCCACCCCAGACTGGGCTCAGAGTGAATCTCTGTGATCAGTGCCATCTCCCTGCCGGACCTCCCTGAGAGCCTCGGCAGTCCTGGCTGTGAAAGCACACACCTGCTGCTGCCACACAGCTAATGATGAGTCAAAGCAGAGACCGACCACTAGTTCTAGTTACAGATGGCACTCTCACCTCCATCAGTCCTCCTGTCCTCCTCCACTTCCTCTCCCATAGGAATCCCTATACTCAGCTAATTACTACTAAATCTATCAAGTGTGTGTGTGTCACAGTGCCTGTGTCTTTGAAGTTTCATCTTATCCTCTCACAGTGAAGTCTAGCGCAGTCTCTGTCTCTGTGGTACGCTACAAGTGAAGTGCCCTTTGGTGTCAATGAACAAGCTGTGACGTGCGTGCTAGGGTAAATGTTGTCAGGCCACTATCCACATGTATGGGCATCAGACTGCAAATGCATAATGAATTTCCGCTGACGTAGCGGCTGTTGGATCCTCCCTCCCTCTCTCTTCCCTGTGGTGGGAAATGCTGGTAAGCTGCTTTGTGGCACACAGGCAACATAATCGATTGGCCTAGATGCCCCTTGTGCTCATGTGGGATGTTGAATTATTCTCTGGGTGCTGACCAGTGTTTGACTGAATATAACCGGACCTGTGCTGAGTGCTGCTGTTAATGAGTACCGCCCAGTTGCCCACTCTTGCCCTGGAATTCCTCAAGGCACCAAGCCTCTACAGAGGCTAGAGCATGTTCTGTCTCCCCAGTAGTAGAGCGGTTTTGTCATGGCTGAATCTTGGCTGTTGGTCTACTGCATATGCTGCAGAGGACTGTGAGGAGCAAATCTCCCAACATGTGTTTCTCAGATGAATGGGATTACCGACACGTCGATTGACGGACAGTCTTCCTCCTCTCTCTCCCTCCCTCCTTCCACCACACCCCTCCGAATGGGGAACATGTCAGAAAAAGTCCAGCTCGGCCAGGAATAGTTTCCCATTCTCCGCTGGAACGTCGCTGTGCATCAAGAGTTTTAAACTGCCTCTGCCTCTCAACCAGCCTATGCTTATTTTAATTAGAGGCTTTTTGTTTACCTCTCTTCCCATATGCCGGGTCTGATTTTCTGTTTGGTTGACTAGACGTAACACACACATCCTTCCAGCCTTGATCTCGAGATGTATACCTGTTCTGTCACTCAGTGTCAGGTTGTGACTACCATGGGATAAGGGGCCTATGAAAGACCGATAAGAAGCGACAGGGATGAGATGACTGACGATGTTGTTGCCGCGAAGCAGTCAGGGAAATAGACATCAGAGGCCTAGGGATGGCTGTCGTTCTGTTGGCCATCCTAAGAGTTGCTGTTGGGTGTTTCGATGTAGGCCTATGGCAAATGTTTTTTTTGTTGTTTTTTTGATAGCATTTCATTTTTTCCCCAGCTCACTATGATGAACATGCCTACCACTCTGATCACAAGGACAAAGTTTAATGCTTGTAAAAAATATAAAAAACTGACCTCTGAGAACGTCTTACTATCCCAGTCTTTCAAATTACTTTCTGAAAGCTTTTGAATCTCTGTTTTCTCTTATCGCAGTTATTTCCCCAATGTGCCACTCTCCTCCACCTCTTTGTTGGCTCCTGTGGAGCAAGGCTGTTAGAGCTGTTTGTAACACAGCCGAAAAAGTATCCCAACCACTGTGGACTCAGGTGATAGGTTCTCTGAAATTGCAAGACCCTTTCATGCTGTGATATGCTTATTTTGCTTTGCTGTTGTAAATCACCCAGGTTAGATCCGAAGTTCCTGATACCTTGCTTTTATATACACACTGTGCATTGGTTAGCAGGAGTTGAGTTCTGTGTAAATCTTGTATTGTACCATATAATGAATCTATATTTTTTCCTCAATGCTTACATTTACAGCAGAATAGCTATTCTTTACCCAAGGCATAAGCTTAGCTTCTTATAAAAGTCAAATAGGAGGCGCTTATTTGTAACCTGTGCGGTGTGAAATTAAAATGTTGCCATCATTGATGCTGACCCTGGAGCAATTGGGGTTACGTGCCTTGAAAATCGACAGATTTTTCACCTAGTCGACTCTGGGATTCAAACTAGCAACCTTTCGGTTACTGGAATAACGCTCTTACCACTTGGCTATCTGCTGCCCCACACTGTGTGCTTAGGGTCGTTGCCCTGTTGGAAGGTGAACCTTTGCTCCAGCATGAGGTCCAGAGCGCTCTGGAGTAGGTTTTCATCAAGGATTTCTCTTACTTTGCTCTGTTCATCTTTCCTTTGACCCTGACGAGGTAGGGAGCTACAAAGGAAGGAGCAGGACCTTGGTCAGCTCCAGTCCCTGCCCGCTGAAAAACATCCCCACAGCATGATGCTGGCACCATCATGTTTCACCGTAGGGATGTCCAGATTTCCTCCAGACATGACGCTTTGCATGCAGGCCAAATAGTTAAATTTTGGTTTCATCAGACCAGAGAATCTTGCTTCTCATGGTCTGAGAGTTCTTTAGTTGTCTTTTGGCAAACTCCAAGCGGGCTTTCATACATTTTTACTGAGCGGTGGCTTCCGTCTAACCACTCTACTATAAAGGCCTGATTGGTGAAGTGATAGTTGTCCTTTTGGAAGGTTCTCCCATCTCCACAGAGGAACTCTGGAGCTCTGTCAGAGTGACCATCAGATTCTTGGTCACCTCCCTAAACAAGGCCCTTGTCTCAGAGCTCGATGGACAATTCCTTTGACCTCATGCCTTTGTTTTTGCTCTGACATGCACTGTCATCAGTGGGACCATATATAGACAGGTGTGTGTGTCTTTCCAAATCATGTCCAATCAATTGAATTTACCACAGCTGTTCTCCAATCACTTTGTAGAAACATCTCAAGGATGATCATTGGAAACAGGATGCACCTGAGCTCAATTTCAAGTCTCATAGCAACGGGTCTGAATACTTATGTAAATTGGAATGGGTTTTTTTGTAACATTTTTTTAATAGTCAATCAAATGTATTTATGAAGTCTTAATTTCTAAAACCTATTTATGCTTTGTCTTTATGGGGAATTGTGTGTAGATTGAGGGGAAAAATATTTAATCAATATTAGAATAAGGCTGTAACAAATTATGGGGATGTGATCCGAATACTTTCCGTATGTGTTGTATACATGCGTACAGAGCACACGTTTATCTCAAGTAAACTTGTACAGGGTTACAGGGTATTACCTAATCAAAAGAGAACTATCGCGCTTGCCCAGAAGCTTGGCTGTTGCGTAAAACCTGCACATTTAGACAAATTTAAAGGGGTTTGCACTCAAAAATATGCTGCACAAAGCTTATTCTATGTTTTTCATTATTTTCACTGCAACAGGGATAGCATACACAGACGTTTTGGCTTTACAACCTTTAGTGTGTAGGTACAATTTTCTTTTAATTCAAAATAGCATTTGTACAGATCAACAGATGAGCAGCAGGTCCTTCTAATCACGGTTGCCATTCATCTGCCAAACAGGGATGTGGCTTTTCTGGTCTACCTGTATAGAAATTAGTCACAAAGAAATACAGAGTTATAGGGTATGGGAGTGGTCACGAAGGGTAACTCAGAAATCATTACCGCCCCCGGTGTTTGCTCACCTAATTACATCATATCAATTCATGAGCCAGCCCCCACCACAAAGTACAGGTGCAAAGAAAAAGCCATATATCAGACTGGCCTATAAAAAGGAAAAGGTTAAGATGGGCAAAAGAACCGACACTGGACAGAGGAACTCTGCCTAGAAGGCCAGCATCCCGGGGTTGCCTCTTCACTGTTGACGTTGAGACTGTTTTTTTGCGGGTACTATTTAATGAAGCTGCCAGTTGAGGACTTGAGGCGTCTTTTTCTCAAACTAGATGCACTAATGTACTTGTCCTCTTGCTCAGTTGTGCATCAGGGCCTCCCACTCCTCTTTCTATTCTGGTTAGTGCCAGTTTGCTCAGTTCTGTGAAGGGAATAGTACACAGCTTTGTACGAGATCTTCAGTTTCTTGGCAATTTCTCACATGGAATAGCCTTCATTTCTCAGAACAAGAATAGACTGATGAATTTCAGAAGAAAGTTCTTTGTTTCTAGCCATTTTGAGCCTGTAATTGAACCCACAAAGGCTGATGCTCCAGATACTCAACTTGTCTAAAGAAGGCCAGGTTTATTGCTTCTATAAACAGAACAATTTTTCAACTGTGCTAAGAGGTTTTCTAATGATCAATTAGCCTTTTAAAATTATAAACTTGGATTAGCTAACACCACGTGCCATTGGAACACAGGAGTGATGGTTGCTGATAATGGGCCTCTGAACGCCTATGTAGATATTCCATTAGAAATCAGCCGATTCTAGCTACAATAGTCATTTACAACATTAACAATGTCTACACTGTATTTCTGATTAATGTGATGTTATTTTAATGGACCAAAAAAATTGCTTTTCTTTCAAGAACAAGGACATTTCTAAGTGACCCCAAACATTTGCACGGTAATGTATGTTTGATAGATTTCTTGAACATTTATCGGTGAATAAAGGTGAATTCTGTAAGGAAGAATTTAAATAGGAGTCTGTGTCAATGTTTTTATTGACAATACACTTGATGCCATTACGGCTATCATTGAAAGTAAGTAAGTAGTTTACAGAAAACTTGATTCTGTTTTTGTTAAGAAACTGGTTTCTGTTTAAACTTGTGTTTTGAGCTTTATCAAGCCAGGCATCAGGGTATCTTCTCAAGCGAAAACGCTCAAGGAGAGGATGAATACTATCTGTAGGTTTTCTGTAAACTGAAGTACTTGTTACAAAAGGGACAATCTATATCTAAGAAATCTATAATTAATGCTATTTTCCATAGTGAAGGAAATAGTTTGATTGTAGTTAAGAAGTTCATTTAATTTCGGAACCCGTTCAGATCATAAAGCAATCTTCTGTATATTGGGTCCAATATTTAACATGATCTTTGTAAGGATTATTTTCATGAATAAAATCCCATTCGAATTTTCCCAAGAATAGATTTGCGTAGATGGGAGCTAATGGAGTTCCCGTTGCTGTTCCAAAAGTCTCTAGGTAGTGGTATTTATCAAATAGAAAATTGTTTTTAGTAAGCATTAGTTGTGCAAGCTCAATTATGTCATTTGTAGGCACATTGCTTAAGCGGTTGGAGAGGAAGAATTGGAGGGGCTCATCATTTGCAATATTGGTGTTATGGAAAACCGGGGGCCAGCAGGCCTCTACAAAGGAAGGAGCAGGACCTTGGTCAGCTCCAGAGGGCTAGAGAGAACAAGGTGAGTCAGCACCATGGACAGCTATACAGGCACCAACTGGGGCTGGTGATCCATGGAAGACGCTGTAACTCAGCTGGTGCAAGCCCAAAGCCTCCTTGCCCTTCAGGAGGCCTTCACACAGCTTAGTCAAGCCATGGTTCGGCCGATTCGAATGGTGGAACCAGGCAAGATCCTCGCCAAGCTAACAAGGAGCCTATCTAGAGGTATTTGAGCGCACCACAGAGAAAGAGCGATGTCCCTAGGAGGACTTGGCTGGCAAAGTGGCCCCTTTCTGACTGGAGAAGCCCAGAAGGCCTGTAGGGACTTGGCGACGTCGACAACTATGCTGCTCTGAAAACTGACATCTTGGCCCATTTATAGGCACAACCTACCAACCCGGGCACAACTGTTCCACTCCTGGGCCTATGATGGCAACGCCCCAGTAAGACCTCAAATACCCGAGCAGGTTAGATTAACTACAAGTTGGCTTACCACAGGGGGACGGGCCATCAGCTATAGATTGACTGGTAATAGACAAATGTATCCTCCCCACTGACGCTCCATGCTGCCCAGAGCAACCCCTGTCAGTTGATGCCCTGCTCGCTCTTAATAGAAAATCACCAGGTTACTGTGGAGGTGTTTGCGAAGGCCAGAGCCCAGTAGGCCTGAAGTCAAGGCCCGAACCAACGCGTGGTAGAAAGGGAGACGCCTATATGAACCCCACTTCAAGACGGCCTCCTATTACTGAACCCAGATTACCCCCGAGGCGGCAGCGGGTGCTAGTTAGCGGGAGCCAGAGAAGGTGTTACAACTGTGGCCAGAAGGGACACCTGGCCTGGAGCTGCCCGTTGTGAGTTTCACCTCTGACTCCCCTGGGCTGCCACAGTATATAGTTATGAGACATCAAGAGCAACTGTTTGACTAATGGATAAATGTGTTAGTCCACATAACGAGACACTTTCTGTTTGGGAGCCAGTACCTGAAACGATAGGTCTTAATGGAGGGTCTGTGGTTGATTTGTGTCTAAACTGTAGGTTTTGGGACAAAGATATTTCAATTCCTGTTCTGTCATCCATTTATTTTGAAGTCCTTTAACGAGGACTTTATTTATTGAAAATCTATTTCTTGTAACATATTTTTAATCATCTAACATACAATTTTTCCGATATACATGTTGGTATTAGAAATCACAATTCCACCTCCCTTATCTGATCTCTGTATCATTAAGTCATCAAGAGCATTCCTGGAAAGGTATTGTTTACGTTGTAAATGTGGACTTTCACTTTGTTTCTTTAGTTGGATGTCAATTACGTTTTCTACCAGTCTGCAAAATGTACTAACTGATGGGTTACTTACAAAAGGACTGAAGGTACTGGGTAGTACCCACAGACTGTGCCAAATACCAATTTTCTGCCTGTTACTCAAACCTGTGCCCTGAAAGAGCCCAGAAGAAAGCGTGAAATCCTGTGTATATTTATAGAGTAAAACATTGGTCGCCCCCCCACCAACCAGAACATACAAATCATTGATGTTCTCTTTTCTTGTGCCGTTCTGGTTGGCATGTGTGTCTGCATACGTAGGCTAAATGTGTGTGTGTGTGTTCCTTCCTTCCCCTCTCTCTTAAGCAGTAGACTTAGTGAAGAGGACTACCCTCTGGCTCTGGGAGTGTCAGGATGGGACCTCACGTCGATTTTAAAGATTTAGTGTCCGCAAGCTGTTAGGTGTGGAAAAAGTCCAATTGATCTTTGCAGACGCAGCACGGGGGAACAGACAGCGGTGTGAGGGCTAATTTGATTCCACACTGTCACACCCAATCACACCCTGACACAGGGTAACGCACCTGGATGCTGCTGATGTGGTCCCATGTCTGCCTCATCAATTGCCTGGCTCTCACAACCTAATCTGAGCCTACTGGAAGTCACAGCCTAAACCTACGTCAGTGGACGGTAGTTATGAGCTTTCCGCTGCGAACTAGATGCCCGTATCTGCATATCCTCCCCCTCTCCTCCTTTCTCCCTGCTTTCTTTGTGCTTTTTATTGAGTTATCTGTTGTTGCCGGTTGGATGTGTCAGTGACGTGTTGAAAAACCCCGTGGTCTTGTTTTAACCGCTGTCATGCATCTGAGCCAGATTGGACAGTCTCTGAGAGAACTGTGGTTTTAATAGACGTGTGCAGCCAGCAGTGGCTGGATGCTGCGTGATGTGATGCGCTGTGTGGTGACAGGATTGGGGACATTGGGTTGTGGCAGATAGCAGATGTGTCCTGTCCCATGTCAGCTACTCCGTCCCCTCCCGTCCCCCCAGCATCCTGACAGTATCTCCCATTAAATCCACAGACACACTAGGACAAAGGGACCTGGGCAAAGTCAGGCAATCGCCTAAGACACAGGCCGCTGGCCTGCCCACTGCAGACACACACAGAGGGCTGTGGTCAACCATGTGCTCTCTCTCGCACACCCACAACATTTATATGTCATAAATATGCACTCATATGCATGCACTAGCAAAATGAATGACTTTCTTTCCCATACCAGTTTTCCCTTATTATGCTTGTCATTGTTAATTATGATTGTTCTCTGTTCCCCATTTTGATATTTTGCCATTCACTCAAATTCAGTTTGTCAGTTAACTGTGTCTCTCTGAATTCTGTGGCTGAAGCAAGTTCTCATGGCTCTCTGTTTGTCTTGTCAGTCTAGTCACTGTGAAATACGATACTGTCTGTGAATCATTCCACTGCACCTGGGCTGACTGCCCCCCCCCCCCCCACCTCCCTCTCCACCCATCCCTCCCCTCCAGGATCCTGCAGCAACAGAATGAAGACCTGCGCCGGCGGCTCTCCCACACCACCCACAAGATGGAGGCCATGGAGACGGAGTTTGAGACCAGCCGCCACTACATGCGGGAGGAAATGGGTCGTACCCGCGACGACCTGGAGAAGATGAGAGACAAGTTCCGCAGGTGACGAGTTTGACCTCCCTCATTTTTCTGAGCCAATTGTCAGTGTCTCGCTATCTCGTAACACAGATAATATTGCCTTACACCCCACACCGTGCACACTCACTTCTTCTCCCCAACACTTTTTTTCAGAAAGATTAAATGAATACCTTCCCCGGCAATCAAATTTTAATGAATTTGATCAAAGCTGTTGAATTAATTAGATCTTAGCTGTCTGATTATGCATCTAGTTGTTACTTTAATTCCCTCAACCTCCGGGCATGTTGGATTGCCTGTTTGAGAATGTTTTGTTAAGTTTCTGCCACATGGAACATTGCCAGGAAGTCCATGCTATTTTATCTACACACACGTTCTCTGGATGTTTGTTTCTCAATACACACGAGAAACTGTTAAGCGTGAAAAACACAGCAGGGGTACAGTTCTTGACACAAACCGGTATGCTTGGCACCTACTACCATACCCTGTTCAAAGGCCCTTAAATCTTTCGTCTTGCCCCAATTCATGTCTCAGTTGTCTCGAGGCTTACAAATCCTTCTTTAACCCGTCTCCTCCCCTTCATCTACACTGATTGAAGTGGATTTAACAAGTGACATAAATAAGGGAGCATAGCTTTCACCTGGATTCACCTGGTCAGTCTGTCATGGAAAGAGTTCTTAATGTTTTGTACACTCGGGGGATATCTATATTTCATAATGTTGTTGTTCAATTCGAGGATATTGCCCCAGGGCTCTTCTGTGCCCCACCACACTTTCTCTGTCAGCCCGAGTTGGTGAAAACATCAGGCTTTCCTCTATAGTACATGGCCACCAGTCTTTCAGAGCCTGATTAAAAGCAAATAATTCTCCTACATATGATTATTCTGGTTTGCTGTCTTTACTTTCCCTGGCGACGCACCTGCAACCTCCCAGCTCTTGATTAAGAAATCCATCTTTACACATCTGCTTGTCAATCAAGTTAATTCTGAAGTAAAAGGCAAGCCAAGTCCCATCTATGTACGACTTGTAGCTTGTTAAATAACAATTTACATTATTCAATGTTTATAGTTAACGTTTAAAAGCGTATTGACCGATCAAATAGATTTCTGAATTTAACACTTGAACCGCAAAAGCAGTCATTTGGACTTTTCATGATTTAAATAAAATAAAATAGTGACTTATGCCCCCTTCTGTCCTTGACTTTTTCTAAATAATTCTAAAAACACACTGTCCTTGTTAGAATCGTAATATCACAAACAGAACAGGAGTTATTATAATTATAGGCAATTAGCAAGACACCCCCAATAAAGGAGTGGTTCTGCAGGTGGTGACCAGACCACTTCTCAGTTCCTATGCTTCCTGGTTGATGTTTTGGTCACTTTTGAATGCTGGCGGTGCTTTCACTCTAGTGGTAGCATGAGACGGAGTCTACAACCCACACAAGTGGCTCAGGTAGTGCAACTCATCCAGGATGGAACATCAATCCGAGCTGTGGCAAGAAGGTTTGCTGTGTCTGTCAGCGTAGTGTGCTGGCGCCCTGTGCTCTTCACAGATGAAAGCAGGTTCACACTGAGCACGTGACAGAGTCTGGAGACGCCGTGGAGAATGTTCTGCTGCCTGCAACATCCTCCAGCATGACCGGTTTGGCGGTGGGTCAGTCATGGTGTGGGGTGGCATTTCTTTGGGGGGCCGCACAACCCTCCATGTGCTCGCCAGAGGTATCCTGACTGCCATTAGGTAACGAGATGAGATCCTCAGTCCCCTTGTGAGACCATATGCTGGTGCGGTTGGCCCTGGGTTCCTCCTAATGCAAGACAATGCTAGACCTCATGTGGCTGGAGTGTGTCAGCAGTTCTTGCAAGAGGAAGGCATTGATGCTATGGACTGGCCCGCCCGTTCCCCAGACCTGTATCCAATTGAGCACATCTGGGACATCATGTCTCGCTCCATCCACCAACGCCACGTTGCACCACAGACTGTCCAGGAGTTGGCGGATGCTTTAGTCCAGGTCTGGGAGGAGATCCTTCAGGAGACCATCCGCCACCTCATCAGGAGCATGCCCAGGCGTTGTAGGGAGGTCATACAGGCACGTGGAGGCCACACACACTACTGAGCCTCATTTTGACTTGTTTTAAGGACATTAGATCAAAGTTGGATCAGCCTGTAGTGTGGTTTTCCACATTAATTTTGAGTGTGACTCCAAATCCAGACCTCCATGGGTAGATAAATTTGATTTCCATTGATCATTTTTGTGTGATTTTGTTGTCAGCACATTCAACTATGTAAAGAAAAAAAAGTATTTAATAAGAATATTTCATTCATTCAGATCTAGGCTGTGTTATTTTAGTGTTCCCTTTATTTTTTTGAGCAGCGTATATAATCGATAATAGATCAACCGCAACTGTATTATTCAGTAGGAGAGGGAAAGGCAATGCTGCCCAAACTCTGTGGCGTGAGCAAAACATCGCGTCAGGTGTTTGCATGAGTTATCTTTCTGGCTCATTTTTCAAAATAAAACCCTGAAACTATGTCTGAAGACTGACACCTTGGGGAAGCGATAGGAAACGGAATCTGGTTGATATCCCTTTAAATGGAGCAAAGGCAGGCTATGGAACAGGAATTTTTCAAAATAGAAGCCTCTTCCTGGTTTGATTTTCCTCAGGGTTTCGCCTGCAATATCAGTTCTGTTATACTCACAGACAATATTTTGACAGTTTTGGAAACTTTAGTGTTTTCTACCCAATAATAATAATAATAATATGCATATATTAGCAACTGAGACTGAGGAGCTGGCCGTTTACTCTGGGCAGCTTTTTCATCCATGCTACTCAATACTGCCCCTGCAGCCATAAGAAGTTAATGGCAGGGGAAAAAATAGCCAACAAAATGACAAGCGTGTACTGGTGGGGGGTATGCCTAATCCATATTTTAATGAGATAAGAAACAGTCTCGTGGGCTTTCTGAGTGGCGCAGTGGTCTAAGGCACTGCATCACAGTGCATAAGGAGTCACTACAGACCCAAGTTCGATCCCGGGCTGTATCACAACCGGCTGTGATCGGGAGTCCCATAGGGCGCCGCCCTACTTTGCCCAGTCCGGGTTCGGTTAGTGGAGTTTGGCTGGGGGGGCTTTACTTGGCTCATCGCGCTCTAGCTACTCCTTGTGGCGAGCCGGGCGCCTGCAGGCTAACCTCGAATTGTCAGTGTTTCCTCCAACACATTGGTGCGGCTGACTTCCGGGTTAAGCGGGCGGGTGTTAAGAAGTACGGTTTGGCTGGTCATGTTTTGGAGGGTGCATGACTCGACCTTAGCCTCCCGAGCCCGTTGGGCAGTTGCAGCGATGAGACCAGATTGAATTTGGGGAGAAAAGGGGGATGTAATGCAAAAGAAAATAATGAGATTGTAAAGCTAATGTCATTATGAAGTGAAATGGTATTGATCAGTGAGGTTCCCACCACCACACTGAGAAGGGTTCTAGGCTGACCTTGTGTGCGCCTAAGTTGAAAAATGTAGGCGCGCACAAAGAAATTTAGGAGCACAATGAAAAATAGTTGAGGTCATAAAGCTAGAATCTTTAATTTTTCAAGGCACACTGGTGCTCCTAAATTTAAATTCAAGGACGCACAGCAAAATATTTAGGCGCTTTATGCGAGTAAAATTGGAGCGCTGTAGAGCCCTGCTTAGGAAACTAAAACTCTGTCAGAGGCAGGACACAGGTCTGCAGCTAATGCAGGTTAACAGAACTTGGAGGGAAAACCATTTCCGGATTTGGTGTCGGGTGATAATGTTTGCCATTTTGTTTCTTATGCACAAGATGTCTTTTTAAATCGTAAAATATGTTGCCGGCTTTTGAAATAATTTCCAATACATTTCCCATATCTTTCTTTATATGTAAATGTGCCATTTCATTTTTATTTTGCGGTCAACAAGTATATGGAAAAACAGCTTTGTCATTTACTGTTCATATGCACATAGAAATGGTTTTGCTCTGGGGTGCAGTAATGTAAAAAATGCACATGTTTAAGTCAAGATTCCAGGAAAAAACACATGGCTGCTTATTTCAAATCCCGTGTGTGTGTGTGTGTGTGTGTGTGTGTGTGTGTGTGTGTGTGTGTGTGTGTGTGTGTGTGTGTGTGTGTGTGTGTGTGTGTGTGATTCAAAAGCAATCATCCCAGTTTATCTCCAATCAAGAGGCGTCTCTTCCTGTTTTTTGGTCAGAGCAGCCAGTCACTTTCAATTATCCCTGCAGTGTTTCCATCATAAATCGGAGCATGAGGCTACATGCCTATGCGGGATACGCTGGTCCATCTGTGTGTCCATACTAGGCGATCACACATTTCAATGCAGCCTCAGCAAAGGTAATGGTTAAATTGGATTACCGTTGTTTAATGAGTATGCTCCACTCCTATGTCCTATCTGATTATCACCGAGCAGCACCATTACACGGATGCTTTTAGAGATCACTCTGCATGGAAAAAAGGCATGGAAGCCAATTGTTGTATTTACGACTACAATTTTACCCAACCCAGGAGCAGCCTTCACATGTGAATTACTCTCTGAGGACTTGATTTAATTTGTTTACGGCAGCCAGACTATTCAATTCGATTTCTTGGTGGATCTATCAAATGACTTTAATTGCTCTGCCTATTTTCTGAATATCATCAGCTCTAAATAAAATGAATCACTATCCTCTGGAACACTGAAATACAGCGGGAGTTTACCACTGTGGTCTCGGTGGGAATCAGTGAGCTTTGCTCAAATGTGTTTATGAATTTTTGATTGGGACAAAGAGAGCGAAAATCATCGGTGGTGATTTGCAGTGAACACTTTTTAATTAGTGAGGAATGAGAAGGATGCGCCAGAGGGTAATAAGAAATGCTGGTGTTATTGAGGGGGAAATATGTCAGTCAAAGCCAGGTGTTTTTGGGAGTATGAATCCAATTGATACGCAACGGTAGCGCTCATACATACTGGACACTACAATAGCTTTAGTGTCATTGCATTGGGCTTGTAATCAGGGCAAGGTTACACCAGTGTGTGTGTCCTTATGCAATATTGTTCGATCGATGAATCAATCACTTGGCCAGTTGGCCCGGGAGAGGCAGTTGTTGTAACATGTCCACATCTGCATGGTCAAATGGGCACACAGTATAGCTCAGGGCAGAGAGAGGAGATGAGACGAACAGGCTAGAGAGGATGGCCCTGGTGCACGGTGCAGACCTCACTACCGGGGAAAGGATCACAAGCTGCTAGACTGTGGCTTTGTAATCTGTTCTCAATGGGAAGGGTGACGGGCAGAGTGCTTTGTGAGCATCATCGGTGTGCTTTTTTTTGACACTTCTATTGGATTTCAGATGTTGGATTTTCAGTCATAGTCCTGAATCATATGCTCCGGGGGTTCTGTGAGATGGGGTTTGAACCATACAAAGGTTAACAAAGGCAAAATTACTAATATAACAATGGACAAATTACCGTATTGAAAGATTCGCAGGTTGGTATTTATTGTCGTGAAACTTGCCCTGGTGGCAGCTCTGCAGTAGGGTCACTAGCTGGCACAGCCACAAAGTCATAGAATCTGATTTGAAACCTAACCTTAACCACACTGCTAACCATAATACCTAACCCTTAGCCAATTTTGACTCTGCAGCTGGCCCAACTAGCGGAAACCACTCAGCTCTACTTACAGGGAAAGATACATGATGATAAACGTCAATCTGTGAAAGATTCATTACACCTTTCAAATACTGATTTTCTAACATTTTTGGGGGGTGTTTCTTTGTTCAAAAAGTCTCACATGGAGTTGACGTGCATGTAATTTCTCATGAGTCACACTCACTGAAAGCAGTGTGCTTTGGTGCCCTGAACTTCCTGATTCCCACACCTCTTTACTGTTGCCCACCATTACACATTGTGAGCGTGACTGATGGTGATTGTGCACCACCATTATCCTAATCAGGGGTTGTAAGCTATTTCTAGAGAACATGAACATCAATACCTGTACAGTACACGACTGCAGGGCCCATCTCATCCATTAAAAGCAAAACTATGTGTAAAATTGTTGCGTTGCCATTTTAGCGCTTTGAATTTCTTCTGCATCATAATTGCATTCGCATAAAATCCACAACCTCTCATTTTAGAGTGGAATTTATCGAGCAAATTTAGGAGGCAGTGGATACAGTGGGAAAGTAATTGCCCGTGGCCCTATTGAAATGGGTTTAGTTCAGACTCCTCTCTCCCCTTTCCTCCCATCTTTCGTAATTTGTGCCGAATATCTAACCTGTTGGAAAAACTCTGACGGCGTCATTAAGTGCTCTGAGAAAATTCATACCGCTCTGTTGTTGAATGGAAATAAACTAAACTAAATGTACGGATATGTGACTGCCAAAAGAACAGTATGCGTACTTCAAGACGTGCCCATTTTCTGGTGCCTTATTGCAACAATAACTGTGGTCTCTATGGCCAGTCTCTTTCATTTATTAGACGACCAGTCTGAGAGGAGACAATGCATCATCTGAACTATGATGGGAGTTGATTGCAAACCTTTAAAAAAAATGTTTTATAAAGTTGAAGTGTTTGAAGAGTACCGCAGTGCTACGTTCCGTGCCAGTGGGCTCATATCAGTCAGCAGCATACCATCTGTGGATTTTCCGATTTAACCTTTCTATCTGTAGGCACTGCACACTATTAACTGAGACACATTCTGTTTTCTGCTCTTCTCCACAGACTGCAGAACAGCTACACTGCCTCCCAGCGGGCCAACCAAGACCTGGAGGAGAAGCTTCATGCCCTGGTAACCTTTCACCTCTTCAACTGTCCTCTGACCTGTTTATATATAGGTTCTCATTGGTCAATACCACATTGCATGTACTCCTGGTGACTACTTTTGAAAGGAAACCTTGACGCACAACTTGTACCATAAAGTTGAATCTGCAGTTGCTACATACATTTTTTTGAATGAGTGATATGTAGTCTCTACATCCATTTATGCACATAGGAATGAGTGATATGTAGTCTCTACATCAATTTATGCACATAGGAATGAGTGATATGTAGTCTCTACATCCATTTATGCACATAGGAATGAGTGATATGTAGTCTCTACATCCATTTATGCACATAGGAATGAATGATATATATCCATTGATTCTTTAAGAATATGACTTAGAATGGCCTCATTAGCTTAGTTCAACTGTCCTACCACATCAGAACCCCAAATATACGTTTGCATTACTCCAATGTTTGTAAACAAACCCTCTGGTCTGAAAACATGGTTAAACTATATTTTTGATATCATGGATGGTCAGTTCTTCCATCTATAGCTCGGTCTATGAATTTGAGTGGGTACATTTCTCCAGCCCCATCCCTCAGCTTTTTCCCGAACAGGGGCAGGGAAATGGCTTTGTAATTGTTTAAACTGTCGATTGCACTTTTAATTATTTAATCTCAAATTAACATTCACTACATTTCTCAAAATATTAATTTTCCTTTTGACCTTACCCTGGTCAAACGTATTATGGAATTGCAAACACTGCAACTTCCAATTGCAGGTTTCTATGTCACTCAGTTTCCCAGTATACCAGGTCAGTGGATCTATTCTGTATTGGGGAAGAGTCTTTCCCATACAGCTGTGTGTGTGTGTATCTTCTAAAGTGCACTCTCATGCCATTATCCCACACCTGTCAGCCATTTATGTTGCAGGATTTGTTTTTGGAAGATTCTGTGGTACAGAGTGCTGCAAGGGATTAGCACAGAGGGAATTGACTTAATTGCCAAATCATTCTATCACGCATGTCTCTGCCAGACCCCTTGGGAAATGGGAAGGTCCACAACTCTGCTATTCCCCGTGGCAGCACACCAGGGAACACCTGTAAACCTGTGCTCGCACGCTCCAACTATGGAATTTATGTGCAAAGAGAGGGACAGTTGTACATATTCCCACAATGGCAAATCCCAGAGTGTCCCTTTCAAAACATGGTTAACTATGTATGATGCTTGTTATAGGTTTATCGGGAGATTCACAATATGACTCGCCAACCATACATAACAAGCATGTATTCACATCATCATTGTTTCTCCACTAACATCAATCATGTATCAGGACATAAAGTATGTGTCGATGTTAGATGTGCGCTGCTGTCTCCAAATGTCTGATGGTTGTTTGATTAGCCTCTCAATTGAAATGTGCTTTATTGGGATGACATACTGATACGTATTGCCAAAGCACAATGTTACAATTGAACTAGTCATTAACAATCGAAAATAAAAAATCAACAGGTCAAGGAAATCAACAGAATAATACTAACAATGTTAATTGTGAGGGGTGGGGGGGAGAGTGTGGGTGGGTGGGTGGGTGGTATTTGTGTGCATACTTTATGTCCATTCTTTCCAATCACATTGTCAAAGAAATCGTGCCCCCTAGCCCAATGTTGTTTTCCCATAAAATGTAGATGGACTGTCAGAATATTTTTTAGACAGACAGACTGACTCAGTTGAAGTCGGAAGTTTACATGCACTTCGGTTGGAGTCATTCAAACTCGTTATTCAACCACTCCACAAATTTCTTGTTAACAAACTATAGTTTTGGCAAGTCGGTTAGGACATCTACTTTGTGCATGACACATGTCCCTTTTCCAAAATGTCTGAAAATTATATCATGGCTTTAGAAGCTTCCAATAGGCTAATTGACATCATTTGAGTCTATTGGAGGTGTACATGTGGATGTATTTCAAGGCCTGCCTACAAACTCAGTGCCTCTTTGCTTGACATCATGGGAAAATCAAAAGAAATCAGCCAAGACCTCCACAAGTCTGGTTTATCCTTGGGAGCAATTTCCAAACGCCTGAAGGTACCACATTCATCTGTACAAACAATAGAGAGCAAGTATAAACACCATGGCAGCGTCATGTTGTGGGGATGCTTTCCTGCAGGAGGGACTGGTGCACTTCACAAAATAGATGGCATCATGAGGCAGGAAAATGATGTGGATATAGTGAAGCAACAGCTCAAGACATCAGTCAGGAAGTTGAAGCTTGGTCGCAAATGGGTCTTCCAAATGGACAATGACCCCAAACACACTTCCAAAGTTGTGTCAAAATGGCTTAAGGACAACAAAGTCAAGGTATTGGAGTGGCCATCACAAAGCCCTGACCTCAATCCCATAGAAAATGTGTGGGCAGAAGTGAAAAGGTGTGTGCGAGCAAGGAGGCCTACAAACCTGACTCGGTTACACCAGCTCTGTCAGGAGGAATGGGCCAAAATTCACCCAACTTATTGTGGAAGGCTACCTGAAACGTTTGACCCAAATTAAACAATTAAAAGGCAATGCTACCAAATAATAATTGAGTATATGTAAACTTCTGACCCACTGGGAATGTGATGAAAGAACTAAAAGCTTGTTATGGAAAGCCTTAATGTTGTTCCCTCTAAGCTTCGCTTGTGCGTAGCCGCGCACTTCCTCCAGGACTGCCGTGCGGAGACGCAGTAGAATGAACTTCACTGACTTCGCGCATTCATTTGCACTATATAGAACAACTTTTTTTCTGTGCCTGAATCAACATTACAGTGCATTCGGAAAGTATTCAGACACCTTGACTTTTCCCACATTTTGTTACGTTACAACCTTATTCTACAATGGATAAAATATTTATTTTTTACTCATCAGTCTACACACAGTAGTGTGAAAAGTGGAGAGGTTTTTAGAAATTTTGGGGATTTTTTTTTTTAACGTAGGTATTCAGACCCTTTGCTATTCGACTCGAAATTCAGCTCAGGTGCATCCTG
The DNA here is from genome assembly GCF_036934945.1 of Oncorhynchus masou masou. Taxonomy (NCBI): domain Eukaryota; kingdom Metazoa; phylum Chordata; class Actinopteri; order Salmoniformes; family Salmonidae; genus Oncorhynchus; species Oncorhynchus masou. The sequence goes on from NC_088235.1 coordinate 59,600,340, forward strand.
TTTCCATTGATCATTCTTGACGGTGCATATCAGAGCAAAAACCAAGCCATAAGGTGGAAGGAATTGTCCGTAGAGCTCTGAGACTGGATTGTGTCGAGGCACAGATCTGGGGAAGGGAACCAAAACATTTCTGCAGGATGGAAGGTCCCCAAGAACACAGTGGCCTCCATCATTCTTACATGGGAGAAGTTTGGAACCACCAAGACTCTTCCTAGAGCTGGCCGCCCAGCCAAACTGAGCAATCGGGGAGAAGGGTCTTTGTCAGGGAGGTGACCAAGAACCCGATGGTTCCTCTGTGGAGATGGGAGAACCTTCCAGAAGGACAATCATCTCTGCAGCACTCCACCAATCAGGCCTTTATGACGGAAGGGTCTGAATACTTATGTAAATGTGATATTTCAGCTTTGTATTTTTTTTAAGACATTTGCAAAAATGTCAACCTGTTTTTGCTCTGGCATTATAGGGTATTGTGTGTAGATTGATGTGGGGGGAAAACGATGTAATCGATTTTAGAATAAGGCTGTAATGTGGAAAAAGTCAAAGGGTCTGAATACTTTCCAACTACACTAGACACTGAAGTAGCTTACCAAGACGACACTAAATGTTCCTGAGTGGCCTAGTTACAGTTTTGACTTAAACCAGGACAATGACCCAACACACCTCCAGGCTGTGTAAGGGATATTTGACCAAGGAGTGATGGAGTGCTGCATCAGATGACCTGGCCTCCACAATCACCCGACCTCAATCCAATTGAGATGGTTTGGAATGAGTTGGACTGCAGAGTGAAGGAAAAGCGGCCAACAAGTACTCAGCATATGTGGGAACTCCTTCAAGACTGTTGGGAAATCATTCCTCATGAAGCTGGTTGAGAAAATGCCAAGAGTGTGCAAAGCTGTCATCAAGGCAAAGAGTGGCTACTTGGAAGAGTCTAAAATATGTTTTTAAAACACATTTTTGGTTACTACATGATTCCATATGTTTTGTTTCATAGTTTTTGATATCTTCTCTATTATTCCACAATGTAGAAAATAGCAAAAATAAAGAAAAACCCTTGAATGACTAGGTATGTCCTGTATATACACTAAGTAGTGGCCAGTTTATTATGTACACCACCCTTTCACGAACATGGTTCGCTCCTACAGACAGTGAGTCACATGGCCGTGGCTTGCTGTATAAAGCAGGCAAACCGGCCTCCTGGGCTTTTCATGAACGACAGTGTCTAGTCTTTTCTGAGAATGGTTTGACAAACATCCAGTCAGCGTCAGTCCTGTGGCCGAAAATAGCTTGTTGATGAGAGGTCGAAGGAGAATGGCAAGAATTAAGCTGACAGGCGGGCCACACATAGTCATATAACGGCACAGTACAACAGTGTGCAAAACGGCATCTCAGAACGCACAACTCGTCGGCCCTTGTCACAGATGAGCTATTGCAGCAAGAAGAAGCTTCTCCAGTGGGCACGCGATCACCAACACTGGACAATTTGAGGAGTGGAAAAATATTGTCTCGTCCGACAAATCCCGGTTCCTGTTGCGTCATGCTGGTGACAAAATCAGAATTTGGCGAAGTGGCATGAGTTTATGGTCCCATCCAGCCCTGATGTCAACGGTACAGGCTGGTATCAGTGGCGTAATGGTGTGGGGAATGTTTTCCTAGGTCCTTTCATACCAATTGAGCAACATTTCCATACCTGAAGAATTCAGGCTGTTCTGGAGGCAAAGGAGGGTTTGACCCGGTACTAGATGGGTGTACCTAATAAACTGGCATTGGAGTGTATATAGCTGTGATCCTTTGCTGGTGACTGTCATATGGTCCCCTGTCCCCTCTGATAGCTGTGTGACAATCAAAGTCAAGCTGCACTATGTTACTAGGGAAAGACCAACTATGTTGCTGTGAAACTGCCAACTCTCTGCATGGCATGTGATCTGAGTAGAACTACAAGCAGTTTCCCTTGACAGGCCGTTAACCAGAGGCTAGCCCTCCCAGAATGGATTCACACCACATAGGTCTATTTACTGTTGTATTATCTACCAATATTTTACTGTATGATTTTAGTCCAGCCCTGCTGTCAGTGTAGAAGAGGTGAATTTAGCAAAATAGATGATAGAGGATGAATGGGCTGGTCGGAGCTTTGTGGATGGGACGGGGACGGGGACGGGCTGGCCCTGATGTGAGGTAATCTCTTTTCACCAGGCAGAGGATTACTCTGCCCAAAACATGCTCTGTCCCCACACTCACTCGGTCAAAGGTGGCCTTTAGCCAGGGGATGGGCAATTGAAAGAACGTCTGTTTTTGTGTTGCAGGCTTAAAATCATTTTGAATACTCACATCTCGGCGTGAAACGGGGTTGAAGGGGAAAAGTTTGCGGTAATTCTTCCAATTACTGGTTGTTCTGATACACAACTCAACACATTATTTTCAAAGCGATTGACATACTCCAGACAATAAACACAACTTAGTTAGACGTTTTGCCAGTGCTTATAAATTTAACGAGTAGAGTAGGTCGAAATCGAGTACTTCTATTCAATTATAAGTAAAAAGATTACAAACCTTGAATCGAGTACTCTCGGTCACCCCTAGTACACAGCTTTAAAATCCTCCTTCCTCATCCTTGGGGATTGCATTATTTTTGTGTGGAGCCTGAATTGATGATATTTCGCAGTTCTTTTTAGGAGGTCTATTGATAGTGTGTTTGGGAATAGGCTTGTGAACGGACCACTGTGGAACAGTTGAGGCCCTAAATTGCATGCCTTATTTCAACAAATTCTGACGTGTTGCGGTAGAGGAGTTTGCAATCAGAAACCTTATTAGGCGATGAAGCACTGACGATCTCGTGTAAAAGAAGAGACCAAAATGTTCTGTCTTGTTGTCTTCGTTCTCACCAGCAGTCTGTATTGTTTTTTTCTGTCTTTCTCTCATTCTCTTCCTCTCTCTCCTCATGCTGCCGATTCGTGACGGGCTGTCTCATCATCAGGCTGCAATCAGTCAAACCTGGGTCTACGCAGTTGCGTTATCATTATTTTTCTCTCCCGACTACCTCCCCCATCACCCCCCTCCGATCATTTATTACTGTTGTCATTTTCATTACTGCTCTGCTTGTTGTTTCTGAATAAGAAGTCTCTCCATCCTCCTGTCTTGTCCTTGCAAACTGCTCTAGATGTCCCGCAGTAGATCATCCTGTCTGTAGCGCTTCTATGGGGGTTGAGGTTGGGGGGAAATCATGTGTTTCTCTAGGTGTGCCTAGTGGTTGAAACTTTACTTTTCTAGTCTCAAGTCCCCCACCTCTCTATATATCCCCTTTTTGAGTTACCGTAGGCTTGTTATGCGCTGCTGCACAAGTGCTGTAGTAGAGATCACTAAGGTGTTTTATGGCTGTGTCTTTGCCCAGTTGAGCTGCGTCTCTGCATCACAATGAGGCGCTGACTGGCTTCTTTCTGTGTGCTTTTATTTATTTATTTTTCTCCTCAGACTCTCCAGTTGAGAATATACCTTACAGATAATTGGTTCATTTTTGACATGGCAAGCAATGGAGCAGGAGCTACAGTCTGGGTCTCATTCTGTGTAAATGTCTCACAGTAACTCCCCTTCTCACTGATTCTCTATCCTCTCTTCAAGCAGGTGTGATTTAATGTTAGTGACTTTACCCTGTCCCTTGGTGAGGATTTGGATCTGAAACAACCGGACAGAGCTCCGTGCCGGCTTCAGTTAACATCCAGTAAATGTACAATATGTCAGATATAAGCTGCAGCTAGGACCCCCCCCCCCCCGAACAGAACAGCAAGCCTTATCAGGGTGGCGCTCGGCTGGTGGGCTTACAGGGTGTCGGTGCAGGTCCAAGCCACTCGCAGTGGATTCGCTGGAGGCTCTAATGAACCTGTGGTGAATATTAATGTATTCCAAATTCTTGTACAATCTGGACCTGCTCTCGCTTACAAGCACAAACGCACTACATGCGCAGGGGGTCACAGAATCTGGATCCACACTCTTAATTGGTTTGGAAGTTCTCCAGCTCGGGTTTGGGGATCATTTGCTGCGAGAGAATGTTCAGAAGCCCAGAGAAAACCGGCGGTTTGTTCTTCCAATTTGAAATGGGGAAATCTTCTGTTGTTAACTCAACTTGACAGGTGTATTGCACATATAGTGTGAGGTCCCTACTGTACCAAGCACAATTTGTAGGCTAAATCTTACTTAAAGGATAGTCACTACAGCTACTCAGGACCACAGGCTATTCCTGTGGTACCTCTGAAATCAGAGACATCTTTTTATATTAGAGAATCTCTTAAATCCTGATTTGAAGCTACAGAGTATTTGATCAATTGTTGCCTGTCATGGCCCTTGCGTAATCTACCAATCACTCACCTAACTGTATGATAACTGAAGCGATTCACTAGCCCTCTAAAAAATACAATTGACATGTCACCTCCCCAGGTGTTTTCTTGAAGTTATCGGTCATTTTTTCCCTAACATATTGCATGGGTGAGTAGGAGAGGGAGTAACTGCATATTAGGGGGACTCGGCACAGACTCAGACCCAGAGTCATTTGAGTTCACACTGTGTTACTTCATAATGTGCTATCGATCTGTTTATATAGGACACGTCCTGCGCCTGTGTGTTTTTTGTTCTCTAACCACACTGCTGAGCTGAGTGGAGAACAAAAGCAGCAGCCTCCATCTCTGTGCTGCTGTGTCAGCTAGCGGAGAGGATGAAGGAGGAGACATGCTTTAACTTTAATCAATAAGGAAATCAGTCCTCGTGTACTTCAGAGGAGGCCGGTGGAAGGAGCCATAAAAGGACGGCGTCATTGTAATGGCCGGAATGGAATAAAATTGAACCGAGTCAAGCGTGTGGTTCCCATGCGTTTGGTCTGTTTTGATACCGTTCCATTTATTCCATTACAATGAGCCCGTCCTCCTATAGCTCCTCCCACCAGCCGCCTCTGGTGTACTTACACAGACAGAGAGTCCAGCAGCTAGTGCACCGCTAGCATGTTAGCACCGCTAACATTATTCTCCCCTCCCTATTCTCTTTCTGCAGCTCCGTAAAGTGGAGAGGGACAAGAAGACAATGGACCAGGAGATAGTGGAGCTCACCAACAAACTCCTGGACGCCAAGAACACCATCGACAAGCTGGAGGAGTTGAACGTGGGTGTTATCTCACTGTCCCTCTTTGAGTTATCACATACCAGATATTAAGTTGTGTATAATGTAGGACCACAGTGTGTGGCAAGATTACGACATTGAGCAGATCAACCACACCGTTCTGCGGATAAAGTGTGAGTGTTGTGTGAGAAATGGCCTTGTTGATTCTTCTCCCTGACAGGAGCGCTATCGGCAAGATTGCAATTTGGCCGTGCAGCTGTTGAAGTGCAATAAGTCCCATTTCAGAAACCACAAGTTTGCAGATGTAAGTACAGCTCTGATCGTTTAGTGGAAATGATTGAGGCTTGTATATAAAACGTATTCCACTTGTCACAGTGGCATTGTTGGAGCTTGAATGTGTTTTGCACTCCGTAGTGACACTCTTGGATGTGGGAGAAGGGAGAAATGGGGAGAGAGCGGTCGCCTGGGTGATTTTTTTAAAAGGCTTCGGATCTCTTCACATGTTTTGTCTGACCCTGGCGTCCGAGGCAAAGAGAAAATCAAAGAGAATCGAAAGAGGATATTATTATTTTTTAAAGCTGAGGTTTGCCTGCCCACTTTATCACAGCTTGTGTGTGTGTTTGAGTGTTGTACATCATAGCATTGATTGCCCATGTGTGTACAATACAGTGCATTCGGAAAGTATTCAGACATCTAGACTTTTTCCACATTTTGTTACATTACAGCCTTACTCTAAAATTGATTTTTTAAAAACCATTTTTTCGGATCATTCTACACACAATACCCCATAATAATTAAGCAACAAATTTGCAGATTTATTCAAAATAAACATTTACATAATTATTCAGACCCTTTACTCAGTACATTGTTGACGCACCTTTGGCAGTGATTACAGCCTCGAGTCTTCTTGGGTATGACGCTACAAGGTTGGCAGACCTGTATTTGGGGAGTTTCTCCCATATTTCTCTGCAGACCCTCTTAAGCTCTGTCAGGTTGGATGAGGAGTTTCACTGAACAGCTATTTTCAGAGTAGTTCGATCGGGTTCAAGTCCGGGCTTTGGCTGGGCCACTCTAGGACATTCAGAGACTTGTCCCGAAGCCACTCCTGTGTTGTCTTGGCTGTGTGCTTAGGGTCGTTGTCCTGTTGGAAGGTGAACCTTCTCCCCAGTCTGAGCTCTCTGCAGCAGGTTTTCATCAAGGATCTCTCGGTACTTTGCTCCGTTAATCTTGGGCTATCGAATTGCACAAATGTCTAAGGCACTGAATCTCAGTGCTAGAGGCGTCACTATAGACCCCAATTTGATTCCAGGCTGTATCACAACTGGCTGTGATTGGGAGTCCCATAGGGCGGCGCACAATTGGCCCAGCATCGTTAGGGTTTGGCCGGGATAGGCTGTCATCTTAACCGACTAGCGTAGTTAAATAAAGGTTCAATAAAAAATAACTTATCTTTCTCTCGATCCTGACTAGTGTCCCAGTCCATGCCGCTGAAAAACATCCCCACAGCATGATGCTGCCACCACCATGCTTCACCGTAGGGATGGTGCCAGGTTTCCTCCAGACGTGACGCTTGGCATTCAGGCCAAAGAGTTCAATCTTGGTTTCATCAGACCAGTGAATTCTCATGGTCTGAGAGACCTTTAGGTGCCTTTTGGCAAACTCCAAGTGGGCTGTCCTGTGCCTTTTACTGAGGGGTGGCTTCTGTCTGGCCACTCTACCACAAAGGCCTGATTGGTGGAGTGCTGCAGAGATGGTTGTCCTATTGGAAGGTTCTCCCATCTCCACAGAGGAACTCGAGAGCTCAGTCAGTGACCACCGGGTTCTTGGTCACCACCCTGACCAAGGCCCTTCTCCCCTGATTGCTCAGGTTGGCTGGGCGGCCAGCACTAGGAAGAGTTGGTTGTTCCAGACTTCTTCCATTTAAGAATGATGGAGGCCATAATGTTCTTGGACATTTAAGGCTGCAGAAATGTTTGTTACCCAGATCTGTTTCTCGACTCAATCCTGTCTCGGAGCTCTACGGACAATTCCTTCGACCTCGTGGCTTGGTTTTTGCTCTGACATGCACTGTCAACTGTGGACCTTCATATAGACAGGTGTGTGCCTTTCCAAATCATGTCCAATCAATTGAATTTACCAAAGGTGGACTCCAAGTTGTAGAAACATCTCAAGGATGATCAATGGAGACAGGATGCACCTGAGCTCAATTTCAAGTCTCATAGTAAAGGGTCTGAATACTTAGGTAAATAAGGTATTTTTTATACATTTTTGCACATTTATCCTCATTTTTGAACTGTTTTTGCTTTGTCATTGTGGTATTTTGTTTAGATTGAGGTAAACATTTATTCTATCCATTTTAGAGTAAGGTTGTAACGTAACAAAATGTGGAAAAAGGGAAGGATTCTGAATACTTCTGAGACTTTCTTAGTCTGGAACTGCTATTGATAGCAATGATGTCAGCAAAACTCGAAGCACCCCTCTCTCTGGGTGAGATTTTCTGGTTGAGATCAAGAGCTACGGAGTTCAGAGCCTACTGGGTAATCAATACATCAGCAAACAAAGCACTTGAAGTCAGTATGATTAAAGAAACTCATCGAAACCAAAGTGTTGTGCTATGACTAAGTCTCTTCAATTTAGATATTTTTCTCACGTGTAAAATCCATTTCATTATTTTTTTCTCCCCTAATTTCACTCCCTAAGACTCGATTTAAAAGAAAATGTTTTCGCTACGTGCCAATTGTTTTGAACAATGCCATTACGAAGTTCAACACGGATTATGAAGGACGAGGCTCCTCTGGGCATCACTTCCATAACCAACAGATGTTTCAAGTTTTACTGAGTATGTTTACATGCACACTAATATTTCAATATTAAATAGATTATGGCAGTAGGCAGATTATGGAATAGTCATGTAAAGACCTTACTCTACTTCACCAATTTGTAAGTCGCTCTGGATAAGAGTGTCTGCTAAATGACTTAAATGTAATGTAAATGTACTTAATCGGCGTAAGGTCAAATTTGAAGTAAGCATACGCTGATTAAAACACCTGGTTTTCTCAGCAATCTTTCTAATTATTGTGAGATGCATACACCTTTGATCAGAGCATGTGCTAGCACCAGCCCAGTGAGCCTCCCTCCTTTAGTGTGAGTTTAGTGAATTCGTAAACAACTGAAAAGTATGTGTAGTAGAAGTAGTAATCACATACAAACTTCATATGTGACCGACCGGCTCGATTTGGTCTTATGTAGCAGAATTTGAAATGGTCTTTTTTACATAAAAAGATACAGTATCATACACTGTAGTTGAGAAACAATGGGAAAGTAATTTTGCTTTGAAAGTTGATCAACTTGTAACCCCACTTTTGAGAAAATGGCCCTTGAATATTTTGGTACATCTACTGGAGAGCTCTTATTTGTCTACACCCATTCAGCATCGTTCACACCCTCTTAAACCCATCTCTTTAAGGATTCACATGTGAGGCCATGTGGTAAATACACGCTATATCAAATAAAATATTTGTCACATGCATAGGATAAAGGTGTAAATGGTACAGTGAAGTGGTTACTTGCATAGTAGCAATATCAAAAACAGAAAGTGTCCAGATATATTTTAGCATTATTAGAAAACGCTTACCTGACACACTTGTCTAAATTGATGGGTCATGTGAAGGAAATTCTATAACCACGCCCCAGCTACATCTAGCTAAATGGATGGGCCACTGTTGTCTAGATATGTGTTCATGAAATACAGTAGATGGCCGTAATCAACCCCAGACATACCAGGCTAATTTGATGGGTCATGTAATAATCTGGCCGAAGTGGAGTCTTTTGTTTAGACCTGTAGCTAGCTAGCTAAACAATGAACCGGCATAATCCCAACTCATACTATTACCAATACAAACATTGTCATAGCTGTAGTATGAATCTGCAGGTAGCTAAAGCTAACAAACTGGGTTCAATGTTAGCTAGCTAACATTAGGCTATAACTAGCAATGCAAATGGATTTCTGATTCTAATAATATTACTACATAGGTCATACACGTGACTTTAGTTAGCGAGCCAACATTTGCTAGCTAACTAACAGTACGCTTTAACTTTCTGACAAAATTGGAAACTTCTCAATGTAGCTAGACTCGGAAGTGTACATACACTTAGGTTGGAGTCATTAAAACTTGTTTTTCAACCACTCCACAAATTTCTTGTTTACAAACTATAGTTTTTACAAGTTGGTTAGGATATCCACTTTGTGCATGACACAAGTCATTTTTCCAACAATTGTTTACAGACAGATTATTTCACTTATTCACTATCACAATTCCAGTAGGTCAGAAGTTTACATACACTAAGTTGACTGTGCCTTTAATCAGCTTGGAAAATTCCAGAAAATTATGTGATGGCTTTAGAAGCTTCTGATAGGCTAAATGACATTTGAGTCAATTGGCGGTGTACATGTGGATGTATTTCAAGGCCTGCCTACAAACTCAGTGCCTCTTTGCTTGACATCATGGGAAAATCAAAAGAAATCACCCAAGACCTCAAAAAAAAACTGTCAACCTCCACAAGTCTGGTTCATCCTTGGGAGCAATTTCCAAATGCCTTAAGGTACCACGTTCATCTGTACAAACAGTATGCAAGTATAAACACTATGGGACCACGCAGCCGTCATACCGCTTAGGAAGGAGACGCGTTCTGTCTCCTAGAGATGAATGTACTTTGATGCGAAAAGTGCAAATCAATTCCAGAACAAAAGCAAAAGGACCTTGTGAAGATGCTGGAGGAAGCTGGTACAAAAGTATCTATATCCACAGTAAAACGAGTCCTATATCCACATAACCTGAAAGACCGCTCAGCAAGGAAGAAGCCACTGCTCCGAAACCGCCATAAAAAAGGCAGACTACGGTTTGCAACTGCACATGGAGACAAAGATTGTACTTTTTGGAGAAATGTCCTCTGGTCTGATGAATCAACAATATAACTCTATGGCCATAATGACCATCATTATGTTTGGAGGAAAAAGGGGGAGGACTGCAAGCCAAAGAACACCATCCCAACTGTGAAGCATGGGGATGGCAGCATCTCATGTTGCGGGGGTGCTTTGCTGCAGGAGGGACTGGTGTACTTCCCAAAATACATACCATCATGAGGAGGGGATTTATTTGGATATATTGAAGCAAAATCTCAAGACAACAGTCAGAAAGTTAAAGCTTGGTCGCAAATGGGTCTTCCAAATGGACAATGACACCAAGCATACTTCCAAAATTGTGGTTTAATGGCTTAAGGACAAAGTCAAGCTATTGGAGTGGCCATCACAAAGCCCTGACCTCAATCCGATAGAACATTTGTGGGCAGACCTGAAAAAGTGTGTGCGAGCAAGGAGGCCTAGGAACCTGACTCAGTCACACCAGCTCTATCAGGAGGAATGGGCCAAAATTCACCCTACTTATTGTGAATAAGAACAAATGTTGTTCGGATTGAGGTCAGGGCTTTGTGATGGCCACTCCAATAGCTTGACTTTGGAAGCTTTGGACTGGAAGCTTGTGGAAGGCTACATGAAATGTTTGACCCAAGTTAAACAATTTAAAGGCAATGCTACCAAATACTAATTGAGTGTATGTAACCTTCTGATGAAATAAATAAAAGCTGAAATAAATCACTCTACTATTATTCTGACATTTCACATTCTTAAAATAAAGTGGTGATCCTAACTGACCTAAAACAGGGAATTTTTATTAGGATTTAATGTCAGGAATTGTGAAAAACTGTGTTTAAATGTTTGGCCAAGGTGTATGTAAACCTCCGACTTCAACTGTACATGGATGAACACTTCACGGCATACTGGAACCATTTAACTTTGTAGCTACATCTTGTTTGTCACTTCGGTTCACACTGACCGTGGAATGTGTGCAGAAAGTATCCCATGACTTTTTCCACTTGATCTGTCGATGGCGCCGGCTAAATTCAGGGCAACAATATTGAGAAAAGGAGCAAAACGTTTGTAGTTCTCGATGGCTAACGTTAGATCTTTCAAAAATGGCGCGGTAGAAAGGACTGTCAAGACATACTGAACAGCATGCTACATGACAGACCAATTGTTTTTCTTGCAAAGCATGTAAACATTTTTATCTAACTATTATATTTATCTTACTATCCACAAAAATAGCATTAGTATGCATTTAACCGTACTCAATGTCACATACACAAGTACAGTGAAATGCCTTTTTTGCAAAGCTCTAAACCCAACGATGCAGTAATTAATAACAATGTAATACTAAAAATAACATAAGGTAGAACGAAAACACACACGAGATAAGAAGAACATGAAGTAAGCGTACTATGTACAGAGTCAGTCTGTTCCATATTTACAATGTGCAGGGATACTGGAGTAATAAAGTGGTAAGGTGAGGTGAGGTATGGTGACGAGGCGTCAGGATATGATAAAAGAGTTGCAGCAGCGCATATGATGATTGTGTGTGTGTGTGTGTGTGTGTGTGTGTGTGTGTGTGTGTGTGTAGAGTCAGTATAAATGTATGTGCATGTTGTGTGTGTGTGTGAGCAAATGATGAAGTGAGTGTTTGTGTGTTGAATTGTCAGTGAGTGTTTAGGGTCCTGTGAGTGTGCATAGAGAGTGCAAAAATAAGCTGTTCAGAAGCCTGTTGGTGTCAGACTTGATGTACCGGTACTGCTTGCCGTGCGGATGCGGAGAAAACAGTCTGTGGCTTGGGTTGCTGGAGTCTTTAGCTGTTCCGTGCCTTCCTTTCACACCGGCTGATATAGAGGTCCTGGATGGCAGGCAGCTCGGACCCAGTGACGTACCGGGCTGTCCGCACCACCCTCTATAGCACCATGCTATCGATGGCAGTGCTATTGCCATACCAAGCTGTCATGTCGTCTGTCAAGATGCTCTGTGGTACAGCTGTTTAACTTTTTTGGGACCCATGCAAAACCTTTTCGACCTCCTGAGGGGGAAGAGGCACTGTCGCACCTTCACGACTGTGCGTGTGTGTGGACCATTTTAAGTCCTCAGTGATTTGGACACCGAGGAACTTGGGATGATTGAGTTTGTGCCATAACCAGCCTCTCAAAGCACTTGATGATTACAGATGTGAGTGCTACAGGGTGGTTGGTACTCATTGTGGCATGAAGCCTTAGAGCATTTGTCTGGTAGAGAAGCATCATTGGGCAGCTTGGTCTTCCTTTGTTATCCGTAATGGACTGTAGCCCCAGCCACATGCAGCAGGCATTGGAGCCTGTGTAGTATGATTTCACCTCCTATATTGTCCTTTTGTTTGTTTTAATGACTCTGCGGACGTCATCGCCGAACACTTCTTGTTCTTGTCCTCATCCGTAGCCTCAGGGTTGTCTGCGATAGCCCTGTGTGCAGTAGCCCTGTCCATTAGCGCCAACCTCCGTGTTAATCCAGGGCTTTTGATTGGGGAAGCAGCGAACCTTCACTGTGGGGACAATGCCGCCGATTCATTTCCTAATGAAGTCGGTGGCAGGTGGTTAGTTTGTCAAAGTTATCGGCGGAGTCTCGAAACATATTCCAATCAGCGCTTAGAAAGCAGTCCTGTAGCAAAATCTCTGATTCTGGTGACCATTTCTCACCTGAGCGGGTCACTGGTGCTTGCTGTTTGAGCTTCTGATGTAAACATGAAGCAGGAGTACAGAGTTATGATCCGATTTGCCGAATGACGGCCGAGAGAGGGCCTTGTATTCTTGCTTGTGGGTAGTATAACAGTGGTCTAGGACTTAATCGCCCTAGAGGTGAAGAAGACTTTTTAATTGGAAGTTGGGCATCACATGTTAGACATTGCTGTCAATACTATCATGTTGGTTGTAAGAAATGAACAACTAGTGCTTATGTCTAGATACACTTGATTTGCAGTTAAGATTTGAATTACATGTCAAATGTAACAGTTTATACTTTTTGTTCAACTGAATAAATAGACTTGTAGACGCCTCATTTTTAGTGCCAAAGTCCGACCCTTTTCAGTGCATTTTAGTGACATCATGGTTTCCACTACCTGTGATATTAACAATCCGATCCCTCTCAGTAAATGAGAGACAGTGTTTGAATGTGCGCCTTAGGTTTTTTTTTCCCTCGTTCATTGATCCACAGGGTTACCTTCTGCTCAAACACCTTCAGTTAGTTAGTGTATGAATTGACGGTGCCGTCTCGATGCCTGATGCTCTGGTCTCTAGAGGACTATTACTGCCGATGTGACAACCGTGTTGTCGCTGCAGGGCAGTGACTGCCAGCCAGGGCTATTTTTAAGGGATGTATAATTCTTGCCTGAATTCATACACTGCTCTGTTCGCTACATGCTTCAGTCTGAGACTGCCATCGCTGAAGTTGTTTGTGTTGATGTCAAAATGAGGGGTCATCTCTGATTTAGAGTCAGTATAAATGTCTCACTAATCAGAGGATCAAAGACGAATCTTCAAAATGCCGCTGTACCCACGTGTGTCTTGGCTGTGGCCCAACCCATTGGCTTCTGGGAGGTTCAGACTAATTGCGGAGAAGAAACTAACGTCTGTGGGCGTAGCGTAGCGTTTGGCCGGAGCAAGGAATTTTGGCAGTTCTGCCATAATTGAATACTGCTGGGAAACCCAACAATCTGCCACAAGCTGCAGGTCTGTTCGCACACCTCATTTTATTCCTTCGTTTTATGATCAGCTTATTTATTTGTGAACTATTTTATTCTCTCTCTATTTGTCAAGCATTAGTTGAAAGAGTGAGTGTTTTGCTTACCTGGTGGTTCTACACCAAAGGCAACTTTTGTACTTCAACACACATTTCACATGATCTACTTTAAACTTCAAGTATTCAAATGCATCCAGATTCAGCAGCTAGTTCAAACACCTGCTGATTGCATGTACTCATGCCCTTATTCAACAAGTGAGCTAGCAATTTACCCCCTTGTTTTGTCTGAGCTTGTGAGACTGATTTTGTTATGTACAGTATATGCCACTTAGAAGAAGGGGGGGGCGGGTGCGCGCTGTTTTAAGATGGTCATACCAAGAGTCATTTAGCTATTTGATTTAGAATTTTCTGAGCCCTTTAGGTGAGTGTGTTAAAACGTTATTTTATGAAACATTGAATCAGGCTTTACTGCTATTAGCCCATAGAAACTCATTGAATAACAGATTCATACATGGAAAAATACAAACAACAAAAAAATATCTAAAGGTCGTTTGTTTTTAAGTCTCTCCTATATCTGAGCGATAGAAAGTTTTACACATTAACCCCTTTTTTTATATGCACTAAACTACCTCCATACTGCCATTCATTCTTCAAACTGGTACCAGGCTACATTCAGTCGAGTCTTGTGGGCGTCGTAGAGCAAAACAACCGTTCGGACAGATGTTTTCATGGCCAATTTTCGGGACGTCTCATGGTCTGACAAACAGTGCTGTAGCTCTGCCACCTTCCACCGCAGATGGGGCAGGCCGACATCGGCGGAGGCGGTTGAATTGAGACGCAGCCCATGCAAAACTGAGATCTCTACTTTAAACAGGCAGATTGGTATGTGGATTTTTATTTTTATTCCAGTTAGATTTCCGCGGGGCCGTGGACATCAGCTGTGGGGGGTTTGGTACAATGAGTGCATACATTTGTAGCATCTTGGCATTTCAAACATCTTAGCCCTGCCAGCACCAACCTCTTACCAACTAAGCCACTCAGGACCTAGATGAAAACATAGTCGCAGAAAGTGGTAGTTCTTGAAATGGGTCTACAGACTGAGATCCAATTGCTGCAGTGAGCTATTTTTGCAAATACAAACAAGTGAAGTGTCTTGGAGATGACATATTTTTGAAAATCAAAGCATTGGCCATAAGGCAATGTCCCCTTGACAGTCCTTATCCATTATGGGAGAAAAAGTAAGACCGAGAGGAAGCATGATAAAAGTACACCAAAGGGAAACCTGGATGACCATGGTTCTAGAGTCCTCATTGCAAAAGATCTGGCAGTATGGACATGGAGAGGCAAGCAGACAGGCAGGCGGGCAGAGAGACAAACAGGCTGGCAGGCAGAAAGCATTGAGTCATCCTGTGTCCAAGTGAGCTGCTCCCTAGGAGGGGGTCGGAAAAGTAGCCGTGTATACAAATCATCTTATCAGGCAGGCAGCAGCCATCTGTGGGAGATTTGATGGATTCTGAAGATTGGCTAAGGAAACACAAGTCAATTATACAGCATGGCAGGAGTTTCCCAGCAGCCCAGTCCTGAAGCTTATCACTAGAGTGGATTGGCTGTCTGTGAGCACCAATTCACACTGCTGCACATGTGATTGTTCTGAGAGAGCTATGCTTTTGTCTCCCCAGGCATTATGCCATATATAGTATACCCACTTTGCCTCAAACTGTTCCTCTATTGTTGAGTTTATGCGTATTGTTATAATTTGCAGGGAGTAAGCGGTTAGTACAATAGCATGTAAAATGACCATGACTGTGGCCATCAATGGACCCATGCAGATTTGCATCACAATGGTTGTCTGCAGTGCTTATAATAACACAGCCAATGTTTTATAGGAAAGAATGGTGCTAAAAAAAGGTCTCTCACTCACTGAAGAATGAAACGCGGCAAATATTGACTCTGCGCATCTTCATGTCATTATCAATAAAAGCCTTTGACACTTATGAAATGCTTGTAATTATACTTCAGTATTCCATAGTAACATCTGACACTAAAGACACTGAGGCAGCAGACTTTGTGAAAATTAATATTTGTGTCATTCTCAAAACTATAACCTTTGTGTCCACATGGATGTGATACAGGAGCTGCTTGTAAGCTCATCATGAGTCATTGGCCCATGACTCTTGGCAGCTTGTTTGATCGCTATACGCAATTGGGCAGAGGTCACAGGGGTATGTCGTGTACAATTCTGACCAGTAGAGGAGTCACCTGGCAGCCCTATGCAGTTGTATTGATCCTGCCTGGCCCACCCCACTGACCAGAGGAAATGAGGGGGAGGCGGGCGTGCCGATCGTTGCTCACCAGGATCGTTAGGGCATCAGTGAGCGGGGACTGTGGAATCACTTATTCTCTCTCTGCCCATTTTCCACATATCAATATCACAGCCTTGGCTCGTCACACCCAGTATCACCGTGATAGAAGGGCCCTAGATGCCGGCCTTTTTTTCTTTACTTCAGCTCCTCACTTTCTTTCTTTCTCACCCCACCCCCCTTCAATTATCTCATTGGAGGTGAGCCTCTTTTTTTTTTTTTTTCTTCTCTCTGCTTTTTGTTCCTGTGAACATGGAGTCAGGGACAAGGAGACATTTGGTGGCCAGGGAAGAAAGGCAGCAGGAGACTGTCTCCTTCACAGCGCTGACTGATAGATCCCACTGTTCTCTTCCATTCACGTATCAAGCATCAGACATCCCCGTGATGTCTAACTTGGCAGCCATGTGTTAGTGTCATTCACTGCTCTTACACAGAGAGACTGATCCACAACAGGATCACATCAGCTCTTTTAGAAATCATCTGGAACTGTAATTGACAATCGTGACGCCACTCGTATCCCACTGAGATGTGCCACTTTCTAATTTGGATCGGAGCACAAAGTCCTTGCATGGGAGAGATATGAGTGCTAAGTCTTTGCCACTCGGTTATTAGGGAAAGTTAAAGCTTAATGCATTTGACATGATAATCTAAATACTCCCACTGCGAGCTCTTAAAGTGGAATCACATGCTGTTTAAAAGCACAGCAAGTCGGGAAAGATTTGTCAGCCCTTGTGAGATGCAGATTTTTAAATGTTTCATATATATTTCCACACTGAGGTTGGAATAATACTGTGAAAATGATAATGCTCTTTTTCGTGTACGAGCTGTTTCAGCCTGTTTTGGTGGGATGGAATTTACATGACCAATAAGAAAGAGTTCCAGAATTCTCTGCAAATAACAGCTAGTTTTCAGTTTTCCCCTCCCCACTCAGACAACTTCCAGACAGTCCTAGCAAAATTCTTGCTTGAGAAATTGCTATTTGCAAAGAAGCTATTTTTTTAATTCTTTTTGACCATTTTAATTGAAAACAATCACAGTACGTTACTTAATTGTTACCTAGAAATTATTTGATATTGAGATAAAAACAGCTACATTGGACCTTTTTAAAGTTGTTGCAGTTAATTGAGGGAATTGGGAGAGAGTGCAGGTGGGGGAGTTGTTCTCATTATTAATTAACATGGTTTATTTACAAGTTACATCTAATATTAAGTACTTTAAAGTTCAGAAATTCGTTCTGAGTTTGACAAGCCTGTGACTTTTTGATTTTAACATGATGTCTTTGCCCGTCCTCAAAACCTGTCACGTTTTGTGTTTGTCTCCTCTTGTCTTCCAGCTGCCGTATGAGCTGCAGGACATGGTGAACAAGCACATGAAGGCCAGTCTGCCGGATAAGAGTTCCCAGGGGGCCCAGGGCCAGGACTCCGACACCATGAGCCTGACGCCCGCTGACGTGGTGCCCACCTCAGTCATTGCCCGCATCCTGGAGAAGCCTGAGCCTCTGGTGCTCAACTCTGCCCAGTCCAGCAGCAGTGCAGGCCGGCCCCAGGCAGAGGACGTGTTTGTGCATGTGGACATGACTGGGCCCCAGGCAGGAGGAGGGGGTAGAGAGAACGGGGGTCCCGGTCACAGTAGCAGGGCCCCAGCCCAGAGCAGCCAGGCCCAGGAGCTCCTCCAGCAGAACGGCATGTGTCGGAGCCAGAGCAGCCTGTCAGCAGATGGCCAATCAGGAGAGGAGGGTAGAGAGGGTGGTGCCTTCGAGAAGCTCAACCCCTACCCAGCCCCCCCTCCGCCCCACCCCCTCTATCCCGGCCGCAAGGTGATCGAGTTCTCCTCGGACGACAAGGTGAAGATCCCCAAGAACAGCCCCCTGCCCAACTGCACCTACGCAACACGCCAGGCCATCTCCCTCAGCCTGGTGCAGAACGACGAGGAGAACGAGCGCCAGCGCACCGTGCCAAACAGCCCCGCTGTGTCGGACGGGGGCTGGCGATCTGGAACGTCGTCCTCCTCAGGGGGAGGGGGGCAGCGTGACCCCTGCCGCACCCCTACTCAGCTGGACACAGCAGACCCTCTCTCAAACCAGTCCAGCCCCTTCAGCAGCCCCCCTCAGCCCCCCAGCGCCTTTGCCAGCTCAGGGAGCTCCGAGGAGGACCTGCTGGCCAACTGGCAGCGCATGTTTGTGGAGAAGATGGCACCATCCTCTGAGGGCACCCTGGTCAACCGCACCACCTTCAGCAGCGAGACGGTCAAGGACCTGGAGAGGACCCGGACCGGCAAGCCAGTGGGCGGGGGTTCCGACAGGGGGGCACTACGGGGGGCCTACTCGGACGGGGAGGAGGGGTCCTCCACCCGCAGCTGGACAGCAAGCCGGGAATCCAGCCTGGACACTGACACCAGCAGCATGGCTGACCTCCGCACCAGGAGGGGGCATTATGGAGCAGACTTCTCCACAGAGGAAAGCGAGCAGCTGCTGATGGCCCTGGACCCACTGGACAACGACCGAGACAACACCAGTGGCGACACCGTGTCAACGGCCATCACTGTGGAGACCAGCCCGGCGGAGGCCAATAGGAATGATTTTGTGGACGAGACTGGGTCTGTAGGCAGCTCTGCAGAGGAGAGAGACATCCTGCCACAGGACTTCCCCGTCAAAGCCCCCCGGGTCCTGGCAGGGCTAGAGGACTACACAAAGAACACCCCTCCCCTTCCCGCAAACTCCTCCACTTCCACCCCCGGCCGACCCCTGAAGAGCCCAAAGAGGATGGGAGTCCACCACCTGCACCGCAAAGACAGCCTGACCCGGGCACAGGAGCATGGTAACCTGCTGGACTGAGACTAGGGGACTTTACTCCTCTCACTTCATCGGTCATCTGACAGACTACCTCTTCAATGGTCTGTGGACTCTTTATCTTACCAGAAAAGAGAGATGATTCGTGTTGGTCCTTCCTTTGTCCGTGCTGCTGTCTCTCATGAGTTTAGTCAGGAAATACACACATTCTCTAGTAACCACATTCAAGAGCTGACTGTACTTTAAAAGATATGTGCGATTCCTGGCTGCCGGTTGAATGGTAAAGTTTGCGGTGTTCTTTCCTTTGTTTTCCACTGTAAACCTGCAATCTCCTCCAGTAGCAGAACAAAGGGTCCTACAGGGGTTTCTGAATGAGGTTAGTTTTCTGTCTCTCAAACACTCCAAAACTGTTGCAGAGAGGAGAATGGTGACTACAGGAGATAGCCATTGCAGGGTCATTTCCTGTGTGTAAACATCCAGCCAGTGTGTGTTCTCATGGAACAGCCCAGATGGTGCAACATTTCATCTCGTCACCTGAGATGATCGGCGATATGCAGGATGGATGGAGTTGTTGCCTTCTCCCACGTTTGTTCTCTCTTACCCTGGATCCCCCCTCCCCCCTAGGGAAATGATATGTCATACAGGGGAACTTTACCTCCATCTCTGAATGGACGAATGGTGAAGAGGGCAAGCACTTGCAAGCGCATGCTGTTGTCTGGTGTGAGTGGATGGTGGAACGGACCCCCACACAGACTCTTCAGTGCCTATCCCTCTCTGTCTGAGGGGGTTTCTAACCCCCCAATTCCCAGAATATATCTATTCTGATGCCCCTCTGAAGCACCTGAAGTGTGCAGCAGTCTGTTGAGCACCCACTCTTAAGGGCTCTCTTCTCTGTAATTGGTCAACTACACAAGAACTAGGAAGGTCACCCTCAATGAATTCCTGAAATTGTCAGTCTCACTCCAGTTTATTTTCTCAATAACACATAGTTTTCATTGATTTGTCTTTCTATTATCGTAATAGTTACCTTTTTTATTTCTTCACATCGCTTCTTCATTCAAATAATTTTGATTTTGACATTTAGATTTGTATGCAACTATTTTATGGCTGAGGTCTGGACATAATATGACGATCGAACAGTCAAAGTATTTCTACTCTTTCACTGTTGTTCTGTTATTGATCTGTCATTGGATTTAGTCATCTGTATTTTCATTTCAAGAAACAAACAGGCCTATAGTTCTATTGTTAACTCTGGTACTTTACATGGGGTTTTACAAAGGAAGACCTAAATGGCATGAAACACGGTGTTTTTCAGAAGAACCACGACAACCTTCAAGGCATTTTTGTGGATGTGTTTTGGAACTATTCACTCGGCCCGGGGCGGGGGGGGATAATTCTCCTTGAAAATGCCTTCAATTCTCATTGTGTACCACTTCTGTTAGCAATGTATTCAGGAACAATAGTATGTTTCCAGAATATCAAAGTGACAAGGAATAACCGAAGGCGAAAGGTCTGCATGGTATGACAGGGCTGGTTGATGAGATTTTTCCTATTTCTTTACCGTTGACAATTTCCTGATCAGGAAAGTATTTTTGTTGGTGTACTACCCAGTCTCCGTTGTGAGGGTTCACAGAGGATGTTATACTAGTAACTAGTAAACTGTGAAGAGGGGAATGATTTGATATGTTTTCCTCTGTGTTCAGCCAACCTTTTAAGTATTTAATCAGTGTGCTTATCAGATGTCCCCACCCCTAGATATTCTGGTGGAGAGAGTTCAGATCATTTGAAAAAATGCAAAGTTGTTTTAATCTTTGGCCCTTTCTAAATGCACCTAATCTGGAATGTAATCATGGCTTTACAGTATTTGGCGTTTATTTTCGCTATAGGTCCATTTTCATCGACATGCTTTTGTATGGATATAATTTTTGATTTTCTGGATTGATTTGATTGTGTGCGTGTGTTCCTTTTGGACTTTCATTTGGTCCAGTATATTCAATTGACTTACCGTTCTGTATTTAGCCATGTTGAATTTGTCTTAATTGTAATCCATAAAATGTGTTCAGCGTCAGACAATTCTCTATGTACAGTTGAAGTCGGAAGTTTACATACACTTAGGTTGGAGTCATTAAATCTCGTTTTTCAACCACTCCACAAATTTCTTGTTAACAAACTATAGTTTTGGCAAGTGGGTTAGGACATCCACTTTGTGCATGACAAGTAATTTTTCCAACAATTGTTTACAGACAGATTATTTAATTTATAATTCACTGTATCACAATTCCAGTGGGTCAGAAGTTAACATACACTAAGTTGACTGCCTTTAAACAGCTTGGAAAATTCCAGAAAATGATGTCATGGCTTTAGAAGCTTCTGATAGGCTAATTGACATCATTTGAGTCAATCGGAGGTGTATCTGTGAATGTATTTCAAGGCCTACCTTCAAACTCAGTGCCTCTTTGCTTGATATCATGGGAAACATTGTAGACCTCCACAAGTCTGGTTCAACCTTGGGAGAAATTTCCAAACGCCTGAAGGTACCAGGTTCATCTGTACAAACAATAGTACGCAAGTATAAACACCAGCCGTCATACCGCTCAGGAAGGACTTTGGTGCGAGAAGAGCAACTCAATCCCAGAACAACAGCAAAGACCTTGTGAAGATGCTGGAGGAAACCGGTACAAAATCTATATCCACAGTAAAACGAGTCCGATATCGACATAACCTGAAAGGCCGCTCAGCAAGGAAGGAGCCACTACTCTGAAACCGCCATAAAAAAGCCAGACTACGGTTTGCAACTGCACATGGGGACAAAGATTGTACTTTTTGGAGAAATGTCCTCTGTCCTCCATCATTATGTTTGGAGGAAAAAGGGGGATGCTTGCAAGCAGAAGAACACCATCCCAACCGTGAAGCACGGGGTGGCAGCATGATGTTGTGTGGGTGCTTTGCTGCAGGAGGGACTGGTGCACTTTACAAAATAGATGGCATCATGCGGCAGGAAAATTATGTGGATATATTGAAGCAACAGCTCAAGACATCAGTCATGAAGTTGAAGCTTGGTCGCAAATGGGTCTTCCAAATGGACAATGACCCCCAAGCATACTTCCAAGGTTGTGGCAAAATGGCTCAAGGACAAGAATGTCAAGGTATTGGAGTGGCCATCAAAGCCCTGACCTCAATCCCATAGAAAATGTGTGGGCAGAACTGAAAAGGCGTATGCGAGACAAGGAGGCCTACAAACCTGGCTCAGTTACACCAGCTCTGTCAGGAGGAATGGGCCAAAATTCACCCAACGTATTGTGGGAAGCTTGTGGAAGGCTACCAAAAACGTTTGATCCAAGTTAAACAATTTAAAGGCAATGCTACCAAATACTATTTGTGTGTATTTAAACTTCTGACCCACTGGGAATGTGATGAAATAAATCACTCTTTACCATTCTATACTATTTCACATTCTTAAAATAAAGTGGTGATCCTAACTGACCTAAGACAGGGAATGTTTGTTAGGATTAAATGTCAGGAATTGTCAAAAACTGAGTTTAAATGTATTTGGCTAAGGTCTATGTAAACTTCCGACTTCAACTGTAGCTTTAGTACATAATAATGATGATTGAGGCAAAAGTCTGCATTTTCATTCATGTATTTGTTAGCCTTTCTAATGGCTTTTTGATTGCGTGGTTTATGAAGCCGGATACTGTCCTGCTGTTTTATTGATCCCAGATTGACAGCTCACAGTGAAAGCCCTTCAGTATAAGGCAGTAATCCAGTATGAAGTCACACACCTCATGCAGTGTTCTTAACTCTGAGTCAGACTCTGAGCCATCTGCTTGTATTTGTTCATGCAACCCTCTGTGGGCTGAAGACGGTGTAATATCATATACAGTGCATTTTGAAAGTATTTAGACCCCTTCACTTTTTACATCCTTATTCGAAACTGGATTAAATAGTTTTTTCCCTTCATCAAATCTACTCACACAATATCTCATAAAGACAAAACAAAAAGGTTTTTTTTGCAGTTTTTTTTTTAAACTAATCTCACACTTAAGTATTCAGACCCTTTACTCAGTACTTTGTTGATGCACCTTTGGCAGTGATTACAGCCTTGTATGATGCTGCAAGCTTGGCAAACCTGTATTTGGGGAGTTTCTCACATTCTTCTCTGCAGATTCTCTTAAGCTCTGTCACGTTGGATGGGGAGCATCGCTGCACAGCTATTTTCAGGTCTCTCCAGAGATGTTTGATCAGGTTCAAGTCCGGGCTCTGACTGGGCCACTCAAGGACATTCAGAGACTTGTCCCGAAGCCACTTCTGCGTATTCTTAGCTGTGTGCTTAGGATCATTGTCCTGTTGGAAGGTGAACCTTCGCCCCGGTCTGTGACACTAGGCATTCAGGCCAACGAGTTCAATCTGGGTTTCATCAGACTGCTCTGGAGCAGGTTGTCATCAAGGATCTCTCTGTACTTTGCGCCGTTGATCCTGACTAGTCTACCAGTCCCTGCCGCTGAAAAACATCCACACAGCCTGGCCACTCTACAATAAAGGCCCGATTGGTGGCGTGCTGCAGAGGTGGTTGTCCTTCTGGAAAGTTCTCTCATCTCCACAGATGAACTCTGGAGCTCTGTCAGTGACCATCGGATTCTTGGTCACCTCCCTGACCAAGGCCCTTCTCCCCCGATTGCTCAGTTTGGCTGGGCGGCCAGCTCTAGGAAGAGTCTTGGTGGTTCCAAACTTCTTCAATTTAAGAATGATGGAGCCCACTGTGTTCTTGGGGACCTTCAATGCTGCAGGAATGTTTTGGTACCCTTTCCCAGATCTGTGCCTCGACACAATCCTGTCTCGGAGCTCTACTGACAATTCCTTCAACCTCATGGCTTGGTTTTTGCTCTGACATGCATTGTCAACTGTGGGACCTTATATAGACAATTGTATGCATTTCCAAATCATGCCAATCAATTGAATTTACCACAGGTGGACTCCAATCAAGTTGTAGCAACATCTCAAGGATGATCAGTGGTAACAGGATGCACCGGAGCTCAATTTCAAGTTGCATAGCAAAGGTTCTGTATACTTATGTAAATAAGGCATCTTTTTTTTAAATTTGCAACAATTTCTAAAAAACAACTTTTCGCTCTGTCATTATGGGGTATTGTGTGTAGATTGATGAGGAAAAACTTTATTTAATCCATTGTAGAATAAGGCTATAACATAACAAAATGTGAAATGTGAAGGGGTCTGAATACTTTCTGAATTGCCTGCACTTACATTTTGAAGACAAATTAAATGATCAAAGATAAATGCAACAACACTTCATGATTACGACGGAGGGCTTTTGCCAAGCACTGTGTTTCCACAAGGTTAGAAAAGATACGCCAGTAAACTCTGTCCATGCCGCATTATAAAAATGCCCTAACTCCCCCCCCTCTGTTTAAACCTCTGTTCTTAGACCAACAAGTAAAAGCCACATATCAAGGAACTAGCATCATTGTGCTGTAAAGTCCTGTGCCACCGCCAGTCACTGGTGTCATACGAGGTAACTGTGTTCCCTCCAGAGCGAGATGAGTCACCAGATCCCGATATAAAAGTCTCTCCACATACTATATCCAACACGCTGGAGGCTTTCTGCTGCACTCCTGGTCCCTGAATAATTCAACGCCATTTTCTTCAGTGTAACGGACCGGGACCCTGGATTACGGGCCCCCAAATCCACACGGTTCACGTCACTCCACCCTCACACTTTTTAAACCTCTTTTCTTTTGCTTGGAGTCTGCTTATTGGTCTTTTTCATTATAAATGGTGTTAATAGCCCATAATTAAGAGTTGTAACAACCCTTTACTAAATTATTCATGTTTTATTACCCTCAGAAATAGGTCTCTAATACTTCAAAAAGGAGTAGAGTAGTCTGTCATGGTCTTCAGCATGGACATTTATGTTTTTAATATTTCACGGTTTCGTGCAAATACAAAAACGGAAATGGAAAAAGAGGGAATTAAATGTGCAGGCTCCAATGTACTAAGCAGTATAAATAGGCCTTTATATCTGGTCTCCTGCAACTTTAATGACTCCTCTTTCGCGAATATAATTGAACACATCTCTGCTGACGCGTCTCTTCTTTGATCCAAGGTCGCCTTCCCCCGAGATGCTCCACTCGTGTGGAGCTTTTTAAATTTAGTCTGAGAAATGTTGAGAAATGTCGGCTTCGTCACTCCTTTTATCTGATGCGGTGGAATAAACACACTGGTCATGACAGTAATCCCTCTGTGACGGTGACCTTTTAACAGGTACCTCGCTCATTTATTTTCACGATATAGCTTTTAGTCTGAGCATGATTTAAACAGCATGCCAATTGGTTCACAGGAGCCTTGTCTCCATTGTGACAGTTTTGAGACAGCGCCAGGGGTTTATTGGAAATATTGATCTGCAAGAATATTTGAACAACTGGAGTGTAAAGTATTACATTATACAATTAGAAAACCCTGGCTCTACATATGAATACAGAGACCGGGTTTACTGTGTAATATCCCACACAGACGGCGTAATCATACAATCTGAGCTTGATGACAAAGCCAGTCCCTGCACGAGGGTGTTGTCATTGCAATTACATGGTTCAGGAATACTAATAAAGATGCTGTCACTGTCTTCTCACGTCAATATATGCCTCCATTGTTGTTTGTTATTTACATCTTATTCATGTCTACATTTATGGTGTTCAGTCGTTGAATTCTCCCATTGATATGAATGAAATGCATGTTATAGGCCAGGGCTGCCCCAAACCCTCTTCCCGGAGATCTACTGTCCTGTAGGTTCAGTCCAACCCGAATTTAGTGGTTCTGATTCAGCTAGTTAAGGTCTGGTTGAGCAGCTAATTAGTAGAAACAGGTGTGTTAAATTAGGGTTGGACTGAAAACCCACAGGACAGTAGATCTCCAGGAAGAGGGTTGGGCAGCCCTGTTACATGCCTAATTCAGCACTTTATTTTATTTGTCTGCAGGTGAATTAAGTATATGAAATTGTGTTTAATGGGGATAAATACTGGTATACCTATAACTTTTTTGATTCTAGGGGACACTGCAGTCTGTGGTACCTGATGGACGCCATTGCGAGGAGACTGTTGTAAGGTCTCAAGTCCAGACTCACCCAACAGTGAATCCAGTTCTGTTACTGGGTTCATTCACACAAACCATGTCTACCTGTCTTGCATGGAGTTAAGTGGCAATCTGATTATTCTCTCATACTGAGAAAAGTGGGCTCCGTTATGTTTTTCTTTGGTTGCATATTCATCACACTCCCGCTGCAGTGTCTGTTCTTTCACGGCTTTGTAGATTTCCTTTCTTTTGTATGGAAGCGGGCTAAAAATGTTCTCCCTGTTAAAAAAATTACTTCAAAGACAATATTATACACAAGACTGTTAAACCTGTACTAATTTTATTTTCTGAATTTGTAAACTGATGTATATTTTAAAACAAATAAAATATTTTAAACTTTACTTTTGTGGTCTGGTTATGTAGCCATGGATGTTAATTTAAGCAATGTTACGTCAACATTTTGACTTTCAACTATATGATGTGCCACTTTTCCCTTGTAAGATTAGAACTCTTATACAGGGGTGCCCCCTACTGATAACTGTCATTGAGGAACACTTTTAAAATGTTAGTCCAGTTGGAGGATGAGGTTTCCCCTCCAATGATTAACTGAAAAGAATACAAACAAAAACCAAAAGACTAAACCCTCTTGTGATGTGTGTGAATGATTTAGACGTTATTTGGTAGACAAAGGTTCTCACCGAATGGTAAAACCGAGGTGATTAGAGCTGCATCAAAAGAATACGATCTGGTTTCAGCTCAAATTCGATTTCCATGGCTGAAATTATGCTTTCATTGTCTGAGAAAGGGGACAGCGATGAAAAAGGAACCCTAATCTAATTAAATGCTTGTATTAGACAGGAGATTCTTCACCTCAGGGGCATCTGATTGCATAGCAGACAATCTTGTC
Source organism: Oncorhynchus masou masou (assembly GCF_036934945.1). Taxonomy (NCBI): domain Eukaryota; kingdom Metazoa; phylum Chordata; class Actinopteri; order Salmoniformes; family Salmonidae; genus Oncorhynchus; species Oncorhynchus masou. Next base: position 59,627,219 of record NC_088235.1, read on the forward strand.
TTTGCCAGTATTGCAGCTTTCATGTTTGGCATGGTCCAGCAGTGAACCATCCTGCCTCCCTGTGGGCATTCTGTCCTCTCTATAGGAATCTCTTTGTGTGGCATCCAATGATGTTGACTGCAAGAAGGTCAACAATCTGCTCATGAACAATACGCTTGTAAGTAGCCTACTTACAGCTGCCGTCAGTCCATCACATTTCTATGATAACATTGAAACTAATGGCTGTGCCCTTGATGCCAATGTTATCATGCCACCAGGTGTTGGGCCCTCTGAGCACATGTCCAGCGAGGGGTTGCGTATAGTGATACACTGGAAAACAGTCTGTTTGTCCTGATCACTTAGCAACTTGGGAAATTGACCCGAGATGTCCATTAATTATGGATATCTGTTTCCACTCATTATTTAGCTGTCCTACGGGAATGGAATGCTTTGTATTTATGCTACCGCTCATCAGAAACCTGCCTCACTGGATTACTCGGTAGATCAGTGATAGATAAGAGTCCTTGGGAATTGATTACCAACCAAACTGAATGGGAGTTGTGGAGAGTGATGGATTTACGCTTACATGAGAATGTGCTGTTCTGCAACGTGCATCGAAATGAATGGCCTCTAATTCCCGCGCTCTATTTCTCTTTCGTGCAGAGATTCTGTATCTTCGAAGCCTTCATGCCTTAACCTTGACGTGTTGTACCCTCCGTCCAAAACATCACAAAGAAAACAGATGCGTTAATATAGCAGTGATAAGTCTCCTATAGAATGTTAAAAGTTAGTACTATTTCCATAACGTCAAACACACTGGAGAGAGACTAAGATCTATTGATGTGAAGGTTTGCAAGAAACCTCGAATATCATAACGATATGGGCACAAGGGGCTCAAACAAGGGGATTTGATGGGGATAATGGCTGTCCTAGTAAGCACCACTTTGGCTGTGGGGATGATGAGGATGGGGTCAATGTATTATATGGGGTGAGGAATGATAACTCTGCTGCATTGTCATGGTGTGATTTTTGCTTTTATGCTCGTTACATTCAATTCCGATGTTCTTTATGTGACGTTTAAGTGCTGATCCCAGAAACATCCTGTGGCTATTCCATATCAAAATCGTGTTCATATGAGGCATTAGTGTAGCATTCAGTGGAGAGAAACGGCCATTTAGGTCAAAGGAAAAACAGTTTTCAGTGAGCTACGGTTCAGTGCTATACAGGAATTGTCATGCCAATGTGTTGATTGCATTCATAAGTAGGCTATTCCAATCAGGAAATAACTTAAGAATCCAAATGTCTTTAAGAAGATGTAAACAGATTTATTCTGACATCACATCAGATCATCACAACAATCCTATCTAGTCGATCTATCAACATTGCTTACATAAACCTTTAAATAGGAACTGTAAATAGACTGTACATAATTAAAATAAATAATTCCCTATAAGACACTTGGTGTGTGTGTGTGTGTGTGTGTGTGTGTGTGTGTGTGTGTGTGTGTGTGTGTGTGTGTGTGTGTGTGTGTGTGTGTGTGTGTGTTAAGGATTTTATGCCTGCTCCAAAACGTATTCTGTTCCTACAGGTCATGCAAAAAGTGTGATTGATTGCACACTACCAGGTGATGCTGCAACTCTATTGCGTACATACTAGCAGAAAGAAAAGAGGTAAAAAAAGAAGGTAGGAAGGCTGTGGAATCACATCTCAGTCTCAGCCAGTAGGCTCTCACCTAGACCTGACGTCAGCAGGACCATCTGCGGGTGGGAGTCTGCAAAGGGCAGAGACAACGGAAACGAGTTTAGGACTTCTACAACTAGCCTGGTTGCTAGCTCTGTTCGTGCTTTAGCCAACTCCTTTGTCCTTGTAAGGGATGCCAACGAGCTAGTTGGCCAAAGCACACACAGATCTGACCATGCCTCATTCTTAAGCAAATGGGTTAGGTTAGGTTGTCCCCCCCCCCCCCCAATTCTACAGATTGATTGAGTCATAATTTTGAGGTCATCATCTACACCGATGTTTTAGGTTTACAGACGCTTATTATACTAAATTATTTCTTCATAAACCTGCAAGACTCCAGAACAGGACATTTCCACTGTGGGGCTCTGTCTAGAATATGACTAAGATGCGACAGGGAAGGAGAGCATTTTGGTTGGCTAGGTCAGCCCTTACTGCTGTGGGGGATCCAAGCCGTTTTCTCCCTGGTGGGGATGGCAGCGCTGCCTCGTGCCTCTCCCTCCTTGTCGTCGTCCTCCTCTCCCTCGGAGAGCAGGTCGGAAATCTGCTGCTGCAGCTCGGGGCTGATGGCGTTCTCAGCCAGGACCAGCACGCGCAGACAGGTAGGGTAGTTCTCCACCATTTCGAGGAAGACCTGAAGGTACAGGGGAGGGAGATTCTGTCATGAAGCACAGACAGGCTACAGTAGGGGTTGATAAGAAAACCTGATGGGTTTGTAGGTGTAGGTAGTTCTGCTTGCCAGTGGGGATTGATATTCCAGGTTATGAACTTACATTTAAGTGGTTTGTTTTTCTTGAATTACTTCAGCACGTAACAAGTCACTTCAATCCAGTGAAGTGAGGTGGGTCAGTGGCGAGGTAGGAACTGGCTATTATCAAAGCAAGATTTACTCACAAATAAACCTTGATGAAGCCATTCAACGGATGTTCACTGAACATGTTCACCATACAACGGAGCTCCAACAACCAGTGGCATAGGCTATTAACCCGATATTGACAAACCATTTTCACCAAATGTAAATGCCAATGTAGCCAAAATAAACAAGCGATGACGGCATATTGCAAATCTGACAAAATGACACACTGCTCAACTCAGCCATATAGTACATCAATGTAGCATCCACAGTTAAAACTGATTGGTGACCAGTGGCGACACGTCATGCAGGGTAGGTGCATGTTATTTTGGCATTAATACATGTCACATATCAGTTTCCAAACTATGTCAAAATTAAGCCGCATACAAACATGGTCTCTTTCTTGCTTTCTTGAGTAAGCCAGCTCCAAAAATGCAGGTGTTTCAGCCTAGTTAGTGTTTTCTGTGGAGGTGGGGCAGCCAGCCGAAAATACGGAGCGTAGGGGTTGGTAATGTTCTCTAGTTGCGCCGTGATTGGCTCAATGTTCTGTCACTCATGGGGAGACTACTGCACTGTAAAATCTACAGGTAGAGGTAAAAAAAAAAAAAATCAAGACACTTGGGTGCTACCATTGAATGACATTAGAAGTGGCCATCCAAGAAGGTTCAAGGTCATTGGCCAGAGATAACGTGATTTGACGTAATTTCATATCTACATGAGCTTTGATTGGACAAGCTAGAAGTAATCATGAATCAAGTCGACAATCTTTGTCATATGAAGAGAAATTATGAATAGAAATTATAGATAAAAACGTATCGGTGCTCATCGGCCATTGGACAAGAACATTACAAAAGCTGGAAATCAAAAATTCAACAAAGAGTGGTTTGGAAGGAATCAGTGGCTAACTGCAAGCGTTGCAAAGCAATCACTAGTCTGCTATTCAGTGGACAGTGGAGTGGATGTGTTTAAAAGTCTGGGTTTAAGGGTCTCGTAAAAGGATAAACATTCAGCACCATGTGACAGAAAAGGTTGAATACATTGGCCATGCTGTCAATTCAGCATAACTTCAAAACAACTGGAAACTAAGGAAATGTGAAATCTCAGACATTCAAGACAACTGGAAACTCGAGCTCCGCCTGGGAAAATATATTTTGAACAGTCATCTAACTCGGAATTCCAAGTCGGGAACTCGGGCCTCTTTCTAGAGCTCCGACATGAAGATCACTCACGCCATGATTCAACCTTGTTTTTTTCAGTTCCCAGTTGTCTTGAAAGCACCAAAAATCCAGAGAATGCCAGACTTCGATGACAAAATTAGCCCATGAAGGACCTCCGTGCCACAAGTGAGCACAGCATAACAAGTTGAGTCCAAAAATGTATTGTATGCTGCTGCATAATGGTGTAATATGCCAGGGAGATATGTATACTGTAGCTAAGAAAGTAATAGTAAGTATATGTTGTGTAGTAAGCTGTTACTGGCCCATGTGCCTCACCCTAATAATATGAGGGGGAAAGGGACCCTAACTTAGTCTACTGTTCTGACTTGGTGGTGCACATGTAACTTATAGCCTGTTTTAAACATTGAATATTGTAAGAGCTTTCATTGTCTGCTTATATGCCCCCTTTATTTATCCTACTGTTCTGACTTGGTGAAAAGGGAGAGTACTGTAAGAATGGCCCATGTTATGAATTCTGTTGCTGTACATTTCAAAAGAGCTGAACAAATAGTTACATTGACTACGTCCGTCCGAGCTCGCTCATTGTCCTAATGGAAAATGACGGATTGCCTCTTATCTGCTAGCTTTATGCCATATCAAATCAAATTTTATTGGTCACATCCACATGGTTAGCAGATGTTATTGTGAGTGCAGCCCATGCTTGTGCCATAGCTTGTACATATCAATTGTCAGTAGAAATCATATTTGTTTAAGCAAGATAGCCATATCAGCTTTGTTTTTTCAAATTAAAAGCAGTAAATGAGGCAATGTACTGTTTTGCTGCCAGACAAGGCAGCAAAACAGTACAGACGTGGTTCTTATGGTTTGCCAACTACTACCAGAGGTTTATCCGGGGCTTTGGTCAGGTAGCGGATCCCATTACCTCTGCTGAAGGGGGGACCGGTGTGACTGCAGTGATCAGCTGGGGCGGACAGGGCTTTTGGTCACCTGAAGTCTCTGTTTACCTCGGCTCCTGTGTTGGCTCATCCTGATTCCTCCTTAGCTTTCATAGTAGAGGTGGACGCGTCCGAGGCTGGGATAGGAGCTGTGCTGTCTCAGCACTCGGGTACGCCACAAACTCCACCTCTGTGCGTTCTTTTCGATGAAGCTCAGCCCGGCGGAGTGTAACTATGATGTGGGGGACCGGGAGCTGTTGGCTGTTGTCGGGGCTCTGAAAGCATGGAGGCATTGGCTTGAGGGGGATAAACACCCTTTTCTCATTTGGACTGACCACCGCAATCTGGAGTACATCAGGGCGGCGAGGAGAATGAATCCTCGCCAGGCAAGTTGGGCCATGTTTTTTTTACCCATTTTGTGTTCACTCTATCCTACAGACCAGGTTCCCACAACGCTAAGGCAGACGCACTGTCTCGGATGTATGACACAGAGGAGCGGTCCACGGATCCCACTCCCATACTTCTGGCTTCTTGCCTGGTGGCACCGGTGGTATGGGAGGTTGACGCGGACATCGAGCGGGCGTTACGTGCGGAGCCCACTCCCACCCAGTGTCCAGTTGGACGTAAGTACGTTCCGTCTGATGTTCGCGATCGATTGATCTGTTGGGCTCATACGTCACCTTCCTCTGGCCATCCTGGCATCGGTCGGACAGTGTGCTGTCTTAGTGGGAAGTACTGGTGGCCCACTTTAGCTAAGGACGTGAGGGTGTATGTTTCCTCTTGCTCAGTGTGCGCCCAGTGCAATCCATGTTATGTCTTGAGTGTACACACCTGGTTCCCATTAAGTTATTATTATTTCCCTATTTAACCCTCTGTTTCTCATTAGACACCTGCCCAAAGGGAAATTACAACCCCTACCCGTTCCACAACGGCCGTGGTCACACCTATCTGTGGATTTCGTGACGGATCTCCCTCCCTCACAAGGAAACACCACGATTCTGGTTGTTGTGGATCGGTTTTCTAAGTCCTGCCATCTCATTCCTTTGCCCTGTCTCCCTACGGCCCTACAGACTGTGGAGGCCCTGTTTACACACGTCTTCCGGCACTACGGGGTGCCTGAGGATATAGTGTCTGATCGGGGTTCCCAGTTCACATCAAGGGTCTGGAGGGCATTTATGGAACGTCTGGGGGTCTCGGTCAGCCTGACCTCAGGGTTTCACCCCGAAAGTAATGGGCAGGTGGAGAGAGTTAACCAGGATGTGGGTAGGTTTCTGTTGTCTGATTTCCAGAACCGGCAGGGGGCGTGGTCGGCTTTCATCCCCTGGACAGAGATGGGCCAAAACTCCCTCCGCCACTCCTCCACTAACCTGTCTCCGTTTCAGTGTGTACTAGGTTAGGACATCCTGGTGGAGGACATCCTGGTGGAGGACATCCTTGACCCTTCCTTACTACAGGAGTTTCATCGTCTCCACCCAGATTGCCCTGCGCCTCGTCCTCCGGGTCGTCCCCGAGGCCGGTGTCGGCTAAGGGGGGTGTACTGTCACAAATTCCACTGAAGTTGGTGCCTCTCCTCACTACCCTGCCCACCCTCACTACCCTGCCCGACCTCACTACCCTGCCCGACCTCACTACCCTGCCCGACCGCCACTGCTTTAATGTCAATACGTATATGTATTTATTTACTCGGATACACAGAATCGGTCTAAAAAGCTGTGTTTTTTTTTCTTAGTGTGGATTACATGTCTCTTTATAAATCAGCTAGCTTTAAACTGGAGAGGGACTAGCTAGAAAATGAATTAAATGTTTTGAAATGGATAAGTTGTCCGTAAGGGTACTTGCTATCCGAGATCCTTGGGATTTCCCTACACCATTGAAGTTGAAATATAAAATGGTTAAGGTTAGGGTTTAGGGTAGGGACGTCCCAAAGATTCCAGATAGCACTAAATGTACGTAAGCCTTGAGCACTTTTCAATAGGCAGTGAACAGGCCACAGCTGGTGAAATGCTTTGTGGGAGAAGAGTATCTTCCCACAGCTGGGAGTAAGCACATCTTCATTGCAAATGAGATTCAGGGTCATGGGTCAATAACAGTGAGAATGTGAGAGGGAGACATGGGGCAAATCTTGATTGCATACTCCTCACATCCTCTCTCCTCGCCTCCTTCTCAAACCCCATTGGAGGAGCAGGTTGGAGGGGAGGGACCTCTGGCTTTCTCATCCAATGAGCTTCATCTCCGTAGAAAGTGGACTGACTTCAAAATTAGACCAACATAAGAAGAGGTCTCTGCTATGACGACTGTTCAATTGAGTGATTTAATATGCAGTGGCCTCAATTAGTGGATGTAACTCACAGTTAAATCTACAAAATAAATGGGATGGCAAAATGTAAATGTTTACATTAAAGGTCCATTAAAAGGGATTATAAGAGGGTAGGTAAAAAGCTAACTGCTTAACATTTCTGAAAAGAAATGAAAGTCCATCAAAAACGATATCTTTTAACTAATGATTGGCATGAGTATTGCTGGAAATTGGCACCACATTTAAGGGTTATTGAACATTAATTAGGTAATGAGGAACGTAAACTATATCATTTATAGTGAGAAAAAAAAGAATATACCTCCCCCAATAGAATGAGTTTTAACTCATAATGAAACTACATCAGATGTCTTCTCACTGTCTTTGTAAAATGTTTTTCACACTGTGGTGCTGATGACGTTGCTCTGGTGGTGGTGATGTTGATGATGTTACAGACCTGTGCTGACTGATTTGTGAGTCCTGTTCCCTCCAGATCCAACACCTCCAGAGTTCTGCTGGACGCCACAGCCACTGCTAGCATACCTGCAATCTGGTCCCCTGGAACCCCAACACAACCAAAACATGAGTGAGTTCAGCAGGTGAGTCTGTCAATTGAGCATTACAGAAAGCTGATTGATGTGTTTGTTGTCATTGACCCCGAACGACAGATTTGGAACGGACACAGATTAGTAATTGCATAATCAGTTAATCCGCATGAAGCTGATAAAGTATACACTATGTTTCGGCTTTCACCTTCATCAGGCATATGCACGTCATTTCAACATGACACCTATTGTAGCAACCATAACTCAACACCTAGCGAATTCATGAAGGGGTTTGGATATCTTGGCGTAATGGCTAAGGTGTTGGGTTGACAGTAGCTAGAGCCGGGTTTGAGTCCCGTATTCCGTACATTGGTGTCAGAAGTGGGATAGTTTCGATTAGTTTATTAGGATACCCATGCACATGCAGCAGCTAATCTTCCTGGGGTCCATATAAAACACAAATACATGATAAAGTAAAGAAATAGACAAGAACAACATAAGAAATTACATTTAATTCAAAATAAAAACATTGGCTCAAACGCATTGAGGAAAGAAATTACACAAATGAACGTTTAACAAGGCTCACCTTTTAATTGAAATGCATTCCAGGGGACTACATCATGAAGCTGGTTGAGAGAATGCCAAGAGTGTGCAAAGCAGTCATCAAGGCAAAGGGTTGCTACTTTGGAGAATCTCAAATGTGAAATATATTTTGATTTGTTTTTACACTTTTTTGGTTACTACAGGATTCCATATGTGTTATTTAATAGTTTTGTATTCAGTATTATTCTACAATGTAGAAAATAGTCAAAATAAAGAAAAGCCCTTGAATGAGTAGGTGTCCAAACTTGACAGGTACTGTAAATATTAGAACGAGCAATGTCGAGTGGCATTGACTAAAATGCAGTGTGTGCATACATACATACATACATACATACATACATACATACATACATACATACATACATACATACATACATACATACATACATACACACACACATACATACACATACATACACACAGTACAGTTAAATTAGATATTTTAAGCTAAACTTGCTTTTTGCCTGAGTATCCTCTGGTGGCAGACCATTCCAGGATGACATGGCTCTATACATAACTGAGTGACACATTAAATATGTTTTTGGTTTGGGTACCGTAAAATAACCCCATAGTGGCTTGTAAATCTGTTTGAAGTGTATGCAAATAGATTATACAAGTGGTTAGGCAAATGTTTCTTAAAACTTCTTAGGGCTGAGATCCTGCGAACGGGATCGATATGACAACAGCCAGTGAAAGTGCAGGGCGACAAATTCAAAACAGAAATCTCATAATTAAAATTCCTCAGACATACAAGTATTTCACACCATTTTAAAGATACACTTCTTGTTAATCCCACCACAGTGTCCGATTTCAAATATGCTTTACGGCGAAAGCACCACAAACGATTATGTTAGGTCAGAGCCAAGTCACATAAAAACACAGGCATTTTTCCAGTCAAAGAGCGGAGTCACAAAAAGCACAAATAAGGATAAAATGAATCACTAACCCTTGATGATCTTCATCATATGACACTCATAGGACTTCATGTTACACAATACATGTATGTTTTGTTCGAAAAAGTTCATATTTATATCAAAACATCTCAGTATACATTGGCGCGTTATGTTCAGTAGTTCCAAAAACATCCTGTGATTTTGCAGAGAGCCACATCAATTTACAGAAATACTCATTATAAATGTTGATGAAAATACAAGTGTGATACATGGAACTTTAGATACACTTCTCCTTAACCTCTAGTAACTCCACATCCCAGGTCCGGGAGTGTAATCATCGACTGACACTAATTAGCATAACGCAACGGACGTAAATATTCCTAGAAAATATTCCTATTCATGAAAATCACAAGTGAAATATATTGAGACACAGCTTAGTCTTTTGTTAGTCACCCTGTCATCTCAGATTTTCAAAATATGCTTTACAGTCAAAGCTAGACAAGCATTTGTGTAAGTTTATCAATAGCCTAGCATAGCATTTTGTCCAGCTAGCAGCAGTTAACTTGGTCACGGAAATCAGAAAAGCAATCAAATTAAATTGTTTACCTTTGATGAGCTTCGGATATTTTCACTCACGAGACTCCCAGTTAGATAGCCAATGTTCCTTTTTTCCAAAATTATTATTTTTGTAGACGAAATAGCTCCGTTTGTTCTTCACGTTTGGCTGAGAAATCGCAGTCACGAAAACCCCGAAAAATATTCCAAATTAGCTCCATAATAATCGGCAGAAACATGGCAAACGTTGTTTATAATCAATCCTCAAGGTGTTTTTCAAATATCTATTCGATAATATATCCACCGGGACAATTGGTTTTTCAATAGGACCGATTGGAATAATGGCTACCTCTGTATTTTACGCGAGAATCACTGAGAGCCATCAGGTGACCACTTGCACAATGTAGCCGCTTACGGGTATTCTTCAACATAAATACGTAAAACTACGTCACAATGCTGTAGACACCTTGGGGAATACGGAGAAAAAGTAATCTGGTTGATAGCCCATTCACTGCTCAATAGGGACGCATTGGAACGCAGAGCTTTCAAAAGATGAGTCACTTCCGGATTGGATTTTTCTCAGGCTTTCGCCTGCAATATTTTTACAGTTTTGGAAACTTTCGAGTGTTTTCTATCCTAAGCTGTCAATTATATTAATATTCTAGCATCTTGTCCTGACAAAATATCCCGTCTACTACGGGAACGTTATTTTTCCAAAAATGAAAATACTGCCCCCTTGTCACAAAAGGTTAATACAACTGCTGTGTCAGATTTCAAAAAAGCAAACCATGAGACCAAACAAACCAAAATGATATCCGCTATATTGTGCAGTCAACAGAAGTTAGAACATTATAAATATTCACTTACCTTTGATGATCTTCATCAGAATGCACTCCTAGGAATCCCAGTTCCACAATAAATGTTTGTTTTGATCGATGATGTCCATTTATGTCCAAATAGCTACTTTTGTTAGCGCGTTTTGTAAACAAAAACAAACTCACGAAGCGCATTCACTAGGAGCAGACGAAATGTCAAAGAGTTCCGTTACAGTCCGTAGAAGCATGTCAAACGATGTATAGAATCAATCTTTAGGATGTTTGAAACATAAATCTTCAATAATGTTCCAACTGGAGAATTCCTTTGTCTGTAGAATTGCGATGGAACAGAGCTCGCTCTCACGTGAACAAGCGTCACGAGCTCAAGGCATTCTGCCAGACCTTTGACTCATTCCCCTCTCATTCGGCCCCACTTCACAGTAGAAAAATCAAACAAGGTTCTAAAGACTGTTGACATCTAGTGGAAGCTTTAGGAAGTGCAACATCACCAATATCCCACTGTATCTTGAATAGGGAATGAGTTGAAAAATAACCAAACTCAGATTTCCCACTTCCTGGTTGGATTTTTTCTCAGGTTTTTGCCTGCCATATGAGTTCTGTTATACTCACAGACATCGTTCAAACTGTTTTAGAAGCATATATTAGCAACTGGGACTGAGTAGCAGGCAGTTTACTCTGGGCACCTCTGGGCACCTTATTCATCCAAGCTACTCAATACTGCCCCCAGCCATAAGAAGTTAAAAAGAGTACATTTCTCCTAAACCAAGAAAGACTATCATGCATGTTGTTGATGTTAGTTGTGTGTGTGTGTAGTTAAGGACAAGGCGTGCTGCTTTGTTTTGAGCCTGCTGTAGCTTTGCTAGGTCTTTCTTTGCTGCACATGACCATATTACCAGCAGAAGCGGTGGGCGGGTAAAATCACTGGGTAAAAAAGCTATTTTACAACCTTTGTTGTAATAATCGTGTTGTTTGCTCTATAACCTATTCGTTCTTACACCACCATGATATACAATAAGGCCATGACAACAAAAAGAAAACAATGACAGTGACAAAACCGGAGAGAAACATCTGTCCGGTGAAGTCCACAAAATAGAAAATATTGAATGTAACAAACAGTTATATCACCTGCAGCATTGTCCAGCATGTTAATGTTTGACAGTTTACTAATCAACTACTGATTTAGAACCACAGAGTTACCGCAAGTCAGCACAAAGACAACAAGAGCACTGCCTCCGCTATTCCGGCACCATTTAAACATCAAATCAACAAGGTTATAAATGTTTAGTTTAATACACTGAAAACAAACTTAAAGATACCAAAAAACCAGGGGCGCAACTTTGGTTTTAGAAGTGGATGGGGGGGCATAACTTTTTTTTAAACACTCCAAACAGCCTAACCGACCGTCCGGAGGCCTTCACATGGTCCTAAAGCACACCATTGCTTCGTTTTTTATTACGTTTCAATTATAAAACTGGGAGCGTCAAAAATCTATTTTCATAATTTCGGGGGGCACATGTCCGTCCGTCCGTCCGCCCCCCGTCCCCGTCCCTAGTGAAAGTTGCGCCCCTGCCAAATACTATTTTGTCCAATAAATGTTGCTAAATATCATGTGGCTGTCCATGCTAATGATTTCCGTCTGTGTGTGCATGTGCAAGTATAACAAAAAACGTTGACACCTACTTGTAGTCTAGTTGAACGCTCTCTTTCATGTTGGCAAAACGGTCTATGGCTCTGTCATACAGTACGCTTTCAGTTTGTGTTGTCCAAGGCTGCCGAGCTACAGTGCTTGCTAGCCAAACTTCCTCGCATGGGCAACAAAGTCCAAATCCCCATTTCCATCCATGGCTAAGGAAAGGGACGATTTAGCGAGCTAGCTACTGCAAGACATCAACACATACAAAACCTCTCCCCATCGTCGTCATGACCATGATACTGACCATCCTATGTTACTCATAGTTACGCTTCTTCAACGTGTTCAATGGTCACATCCTTTGTGCACAATTCCATTTGATGTTTAGCTCTAAGAGAATGTTTTGCACCAAATACATAATGCTTTTGGTTTTAGATGTATTTAAGATCAGTTCATTGTTTATTACAATATATCAAATGGTGCCCGTGAGGCGGTTCACGTGAGGGACTCGGTATAGAAAATAGTAGGGACACGCTCTCCCGAAGAAAGGGGGTAGTGTAACCACCTTAAACCAACACCTAGCGACATCGTAGAGGGATTCGGATCTCATGGCTTAACAGCTAAGGTGTTGGGTTGGCAGTAGCCAAACTCAGATTTGAGTCCTGGTTGAGGCAACCCCCCCCCCCCCCCCAGTAATTAGGAATGTCATTGACAACCCATATTTCAGATGGATGAAATCTGAATGTTTTACCCTGTATACTTGCTCCAAAATGACCATAGACGTATAATTCTGTATCAAGTGTGCCCTCTAAAATTCAATCTAAACTTAAATGGGGACAACATGACTGTGTTCACACAGGCAGCCCAATTCTGATATTTTTTCCACTAATTGGTCTTTTGAACAATCAAATCAAAATTGGGCTGCCTTTGTAAACACAGTCCATGTTCCTAAAATGACCTCCTTTCCTATTTCTCTGTAGTGCAAGCAGCCAGGGGGTTGTCATGGAGACACACCTGAATAAATAAAATAAAAAATGGTAATGCAGGAGGCAACTGGCCCATAAAATGGACATCTTTGGTATCTCAGGAGTGTTTCACCTCTGAAAAAGTCCCATAACACATAATGACACAAAAGTTATTTTTTCCAATGCTTGAAGTTCATATTGATTTTCCAAAGTTAACTGAGATGCAAATATTTTTATGTCAATAAGAATCTGATTCCTTTTAAGCTGATTCCATATTAAGAAACTCACCGATATAAAGTACAGTAATTGGTTTTGTGTCCTGGAGATTGGTTCTTACCCAGGGGGTTGTAGTCCAAGTTGAGGACTCGGAGCTGGGAGCTGTGGGCCACAGCGATGGCCAGGCGGGCCCATCCCTTGGTTGTGATGCTGGGGTTCGCACTAAGAGTCAGCTCTCTAAGCCCTGTGGGACAGGCTGTCCATCACCATCAAATGACCAACTGATTATAGGCAGAGCCGCATATAACCATATATTATATGTATTATACTCCATTATCGTGTAACTTGAGTCTAATTGTTAACACTACAACGTTTAACACATAATGCCTTCATAAAATCCTTTATAAGGCCTATATAGATGCTTCAGAAATCACTCATAAGCAAATGTCATGCTACATAAAGGACGGCAAAAGATCATTGTGACAGATCTATGTTGTATCCAATAACATCTTTATGAATGTTCTATAAAACCTTTATGAGTTGTACATTCGTCTGGACTGTATTTTCTATCATCAAAAAATGTGTTAACCCACACAAGCACTTAGAGAGGACTTCTACACCAACCTATTGTTTCCAACCACTGTCCCCCAGCAGGCCAGGTTCAGAGTCTGACAGCCCAGTAACAGTGAGAGCAGTGTAGAGTGGCTGTACCTGACTTGGCCCCATCCGGAGGCAGCATGGCACAGATAAGCCGCAGTGCCTCATCCCCCAGCATACAGTCCCCCAGGTCCAGAGACACCAGTGAAGGGTGAGTGGACAATGCAGTGTTGAGGGTGACCAATCCTGCATCGAGGAGGGGGCTTCCATGGAGACTGTGGCATAGGAGAGATGGGAGGAGAGAGAAATGCAGAATATCAGTCAATACAACAGTTCCAATGAAGACCAGCCAATTAATTCACCTTTCAATCTGGATAAAGCATCAAATTGACATCAACTTGAGTTCATGCTCATGTGCATAATCATGGTAATTGGGGTCAGGTCCCCCATTTAATGCCTTGGACAGCTTTTACTGGATCACAAATTGAGGCACCCATACTGATTACAATTAGTTAATAGACTACAGTAGCCATATCAACCTCTAACATCAACCAATCAATCAGTCAGACCGACACACCTTATTCATTGTGATCTACTAGGCTACTTACAAAAGGGTCTGGATCGATCTGTTTGTCTTGAGTGCATCTGCGAGATGCTTGGTTCGGTTGATGGTGGAGACCACACCGAGGTTCATGTTGAGTTGCGCCAGTGAGTGGGACTCCGCCACCCCACGACACACCCGTCCAAAGTCTCGGTCCGAAAGCTG